>NW_003519442.1:20986-22886 GCF_000190715.1 Dictyostelium purpureum | reverse complement strand
TTTAAAAAAAAAATTACCCAAACCCCCAATAAAATTAGCACAAAAAAAAAAAAAAAATCAATAGATTAAAAAATAATTGATATAATAATCCAAATCCAACTGGTGCCAAAAAGTAATGAAATTTTTTTTTTGAACATTAACTAAAAATATAATTTTTTTTGATATTTTATAAACCAATTAATAAAAGAAAAAAAAAAAGTAATGATAATGATAAATTTTTTTTTTTTTATCACTTTTTTTTTTTAATATTTGTATATATTTGGTATTATGGGTGTTGTGGGTATGGCTGTGTGATGGTGGTAAATAATAGAATTGTATTATTTCTTTTTTGAAAAGTTAATTTTTTATAACTCCATTCTAAAAATAATTTTATGGAATCAAACAAAAATTATTTTTAAAATTTAAAAAACCAACACACAAAGTTTTATTTTCTAAAAATAAAAAAAATAAATAAAAAACAATAAAATTTTTTTTTTTTTTGGGGCGCCCTACTCAACAAAGCTCACAATAAATAAATCATAATTACAGCAACAAAACAACAACAAGTGGTAATGAATATAAATTTAAACAATCAATACATACATTTTTTATTTTTTTTTTTGAAAGTTCAAAATGCATAAAGTTAAATCTTAAATAAAAAATTTAAGGAAGATTGAATTTTTACAAAAAAAAGAAAAAAAAAATTGGAGAAAAAAAAAAAATTGTTTTCAATATTATAATTTTTATTTTTATCCACACCCTTTTTTTTTTAGATCATTTGATTTTTTTATTTTTTTATTTTTGGTGTTTTAAAGAAAAAACTTATAGTCATAGTAAATCCCATCCCCCAAACAAAAAACATTCTGGGTATTTTAAGAAACTTAATTATTTTTGTAAAAATTTAATTTAAATTGAATTTTATATATTAAATTTTGTGCAAAACAATTTTATTATTTTTTTTCTTTCACAATACCTAATTTACTCCCTCTCACATTTCATTTTAATAATAAAATATTATTCAATATCTTCATTTTTATTCATTTTTTTTCACCAATTACTATTTTTCTAACTGTTATAATGGCTACCAATAGTGATAGTGATAATAGTGATTGATAGTGATAAAATTTAAAAAAATAAAAAAATATAAATTTTAAACTAAAAGTATTTAATTTTAAACTAAAAGTATTTAATTTAAAAAAAAAAAAAAAAAAAGAAAAATAAAAATTATCAACTTAATAGTTTTTTGGAGTTATTTATAAAGATATAATTTAAAAAAAAAATAAAAAAAATTTTTATTTTATTTTTTTTATTGTGCGGTTCAGATATTTCAAAAAAAAAACAATTTAAAATAAAATTTTTTTTTTTTTTTGAAATTTTTATATGTGGGAAATTTTTATTTTTACATATTAAAAATTTGAAAATTTTTTTTTTTTTATTTTTTTTTTATTTTTTTTTTTTTCTCACAATAATTTTAAAAAATTTTTTTTTTTTTTTTATTTTTTTTTATTTTTTTTTTTATTTTTTTTTTCTCACAAGTTCACATAATAAAACATCACAAAAAATTATTATAGTACGTGTTAAAAGTGATTATATATTTTTTTTATGTATTTTTTTAAAAAAATAAAAATTTTATATAAAAATCATTATCATAATATATATAAATATAAAACACTCTTAACATATAAAAAGTTTTTATGCATAAAAAAAAAAAAAGGACAAGTAAATAATTTAAAATACAAAAATAAAATATATAAATATATTAATTATTATTATTACCCAATCAAAAAAAAAAAAAGATTATAGGAAGAGAACTTATTAAGCATGAAAGAATATTTAGTATTAAAACATATCAAGTATTGTGTAATATAAAAAACATCAAGTATGCTGCATTAAAACTTATCAGAGATTTTTAAGCATTTAG
>NW_003519442.1:2180-20862 GCF_000190715.1 Dictyostelium purpureum | reverse complement strand
AGCTTTATAAAAATGCCATATTTGCCAATAATCAAGATGATTACTTCACAATCGTTAATACTCCTAGAGATGAAAAACAACAAATAGAAAAAGAACCAAAAATAATTGACCCAAGCCAAATCAGTGTATCTAGTGAATTGTGTGGCCCTGGTTTTTTTTCTCAGGTTTCCATCGGTAATTACAATGGTAAGAAAGTTGCCTGTAAATGTTATCAATTGAAGAACTTCAAGAGTGACATGTTTTACAATGAAATCGCCAATCTTAAACTATTAAACCCACATCAATCTGTCCCCGAAATCTACGCCATTCTCAAGCTAGACTCTTTCTATTATATTATTATGGAATGGGTCAATGGAACGACCTTAGAAAATTACTTGAATAACAACCCAAACTTTTTATTCTCTGTGCTCCGTAAAATCGTTAAAGCCTTAGCATACATGCATTCCATAGGTGTAACTCACGCTGACATTTCTACTACTAACATTTAGGTATATAATATTTTAGAAAACAAATACCGTATCAAGTTTGTGGACTTTGGTATCAGCCGTAATAATGACCCAAAAGAACAAATCCAATGCAAAGGTAAAAGAGGATGGATCGCAACAGAACTAAATGGCCAAACTCGTGCAGATCTAAATGAAAAAACTGATGTGTACTCTTTTTCCGTTCTTCTCAAAGAGATATTTGCAAGTAATATTCTTTGGGATAGCTTTTTAGGAATTGATTGGTATAAAATATACTCAAAATGCAGTGATACATCCCAATCACAACGTCTAACTTTTGAAAAAATTTTAGGGTATCTCAACTGAGGGCACACACTTTGTGTTTTTTAATAAAAAACTCTAATTTAATTGTTTTAAATTCCATCGAAAAATTTAAATTAAATAAATAAATAAAATGGTAAAATTTTGAATAAATTTTTTTATTTTTTTATTGGTCTTAAAAGTTTTTGGATGCTATGTTGCTCCCTAAAGATTTTTTCTTTTTTTCTTTTTTTAGAGTTGTGGAGCCCGCATGCATCGCACATGGACACTTTAGTTGATACACCCAGCAAATCTACCCAACCATTTCTCCACTCCGGAGTAGTTCTGATTCTACAAGATAGCAGGCCTCTGGTTTTTCAATGGGTGGTCTGCCCTTCTTTCTTTTTTCTGCAACTATTATATTTTCAGGTGCAGGCTTTTTTTATGACTACATTTCTTTTTTATGTTTACCATGTGGCATTTTACTAATAATTTTATAAAAAAAAAATGTGTATTAGTAAATGGAAAAAAACAATTTAAATAATTAAAAATAAAGAATATAATACCAAAATTATACCTATTTAAAATATCAAAAATTGATTTGATTAATATATGAATTGAATATCTTTAATAATAATATTAAATTTGATAAATTCATTCAAAATAATAAAATTAAAAGCAATAAAAAAAAAAAAAAAAAAAATTAATAAAAACAATTTTGGGTAATTCTCAAATATTAAAAGTGTATATTAAAAAAAAAAAAAAAAATCCAACTATTGATTTAATTATCATAATAATAAAAAATTTGGGTTATTGTTGTATTTTATTTTGTTTTTATTTTTTTTTAAATTAAATATGTCAAAAAAAAAAAAACAGCAATATCGATTATGTTTCTGAGTGATAAATATCTGTTGACCCATTAAATTGCCCCTTATTAAAAAAAATCAAATAATTCACATAAAAAAATCAAATAATTCACATAATTCACTTAAAAAAAAAAATCAAAATGGTTCACATAATTCACTTAAAAAAAAAAATTGTTTTTTTTCGAAATTTTTTTTTTTAATTATTTTTAAATCTTTATTTATAAAAAATATGTAATATTAATTGTTACTTTTGATTTTATTGGATTAAATATTAAGTATTATTGTATTGCGCGATATATAAACACCAATTTTTTTTTTTGTAATATAAATTTTCAAATATTTGGGTGAATGAATCTCATTTACTAATAGGCTAAAAAAAATGGAATGAGATAGGGGTCATATTTGTAAAAAAATTAAATCTTGATTTTTAACAAACAATAAACACATTCTAATTTAATGTATATATTATATGAATTTTTAGTAAAAACATATTTTTTTTTGTAAATTATTGCTTGAAAAAATGGCATTTTCAAAACCATCCATCCATTATGGTGAAAGTTAGTGTAATGACTTAACTGGACTAGCTTGATAATCAATGCATTCACCACTTTTTATAACTGTGAATAGATCTGCCCAATCATAATTTTTTTTTTTTGTAAAAACTTGATCGGTTCTAGACTTTTCAACAAAGTATATAATACATAATTGGTTTAAGATTTGATTTTTTGAATTTTAATTTATATTGAATATATTACTTTGAGAATCTGATGGATAATTGGTTTCAAAAATTTATCATTTGATTGTGATATTGTATCAATAGTTGAGTTTAGTTGTTTATTATTAAATTGTTTTATATTTAATGGTAGTTGATTTAGTTCTTGTGTTATTTTGTTGTATTTTTCTTTTGGTTGGTATTTTTATTCAATAATAAAATTGTAAATTTTTATAAGCTATTTGAATTTTTGTGAATATTCAATCTCTTCAATAATATCATATATTGTTATCGATTCTTCAAATAAAAAATGAAATTAATAAATAATACAATGTCTATTCATAATTTTTTTCTTTTCCGCCCTTTTTTTTAAAGAGTTTTTCAATTTTTATAATATGCTACGCTTTTTTTGTCTTTTTAATCCCAAATTATTTAAATACAAATTTTTCATATGATTTATTGACATCCCTTATTTTGAAGAAAATAATAAATGCACTTTAATATTGTATATAAAAATATTTATATAAAAATACCAATAGGTTTTTCCTCCAAATGCTTCAAGTTTGAGAATATCATATTAATTTTAAAACACCTGAAATATTCATAAACTATAATACATAGATCTAAAATTTATTTTATTTATACAAAAATAACTCTCAATAAATAAAAACAAATGAATAAACAAAAAAATAAATAAGTAAAAAAAATTAACAAATTAATCAATAAAAATAAAAATAAAAATAAAAATAAAAATAAAAATTATAATAAAAATAAAAATGAAAAAATAATCAATAGTCATTAACTATATATTTTGTATAGTTTTTTATGTTTATTGAAAATTATAAATTTTGTAAAAAAAAGGAATTTTTTTTGCTTGGCTGAGATCTATTATTAAAAATTTGTTTAATTTTTAGGACTATTGTAAAATTTTTTGATTAATATATTATATTTTTATTTAAAAATAAGTATTTTTAAATTTATACATACTCTTCTTTTTTTGTAATATCCTGGTCGTTATTATTATCAGTTGATGATGGTGATACTAGAATTGTTGGTTTGGGTGGCTTTAGTACTACTTCCTCATCCGGTGCATCAAACAGATCTATTATTGAAAAATTTTCAAGAGTAAGGGGAATTTTATAGTAGTATTTTTTATTTTTATCGCAATAGCAAATGTCATAATCAGTTACATAAATGGTTTTAGTGACTACTTCATCAACAAAAACTTCATAATATGGCTTATCTGGACTGAATTTTGGAAGATTATCGTTTTCATTACTCTTTTCCTTTTTTCTTTTCAATGATCTTGTTTTTGGAAAAAAAAAACTATCACTTTCAATTTCTAAATCATCATCGATTTCAGACTCTTCTAACCAGAATTTATTTGATTTTTTATTTTTAATTTCTAAATCATCATCGAGTTCAGACTCTTCTAACCAGAATTTATTTGATTTTTTATTTTCTTTTATTTTTAATAATTGTTTATTTTTCATTTTAAAAATTATTTTATTAGTATTATTAAAAATTAATAAAAAAGAGAAATAATTATTATATTAATAGAAATAATTTATTTAGTGATAATGATATAATAGTTTTTTAAATTATAACAATAAAAAAATAAAAATTAATGTATAAGTGCATTAGCTTTATTTATGAGAGAAATTACAAAATGAATAATATAAAAATTAGTGGTAGAGGGTGTGAATCAAGTTTTTTATTTTTATTGTTTTGTGTTTTAATATAAAAAATAATATGAACTTAAACACATTTGTGGGTAGAGGGGGTAAATATATGGAATTGTACATAAAAAATGAATAAATTATTTTAAAAAAATTATTTTTGATTGATTATAAATTTTATACAAATTTCAATATGATATAAAAAAATAATAAGATAAAAAAAAAAAAAAAATTTTACCTAAATTTTTAAGTTTAATACGATATAAGAAATTGGTATTTTAGGCAACATACTCCCCATTTTACAAAAAATATATTTTTAAATTATAACATGTTCATATTAATTTATATGTAAAATAAAACTATGTGATTGTTTATTGTTCAAGAAAAAAAAAGTGATATGGAGAATGTTGTTATCTTTTTCAAAATAATAGAAAAAAAAAAATTATTAATAAAATATTTTCAAAACAATAGAAAAAAAAAAATTATTAATAAAATATTTTTTTCTTTAAAAAAACAAGCTTTTTTTAATATGGGTTCAGTGAGTGTGTATTTTGATAAAAATTATATTTTTTTATACGAGCAAATAGTATCAGTATAAAATAAAAAAAAATTTATTCAAACACACTTATCCGCTTTTTTTTTATCTTAATTTGATTGTTAATAAATGAAACAATATACAACGTTGTATCTTCATTCATTATAAATTTTTTCTTAATTTCCTTTTAATATTTGAAAAAATAAATAATGTTCTATTTTTTAAATTGTTCTATTTTTAACACTTAATACTCAACAAAATTCAATAGAAGCAATTAATAGAACAAATTGAACATCTTCTTAGCAAGATAGCATTTATCACAGTGTGTATGTATATTTTACCTATTTCTATTTGAAATGCCAATGTTAAATTAATAGATAATAACCAATATAATATCATTAATTTTGATAGTGAGTGTGTTGAGTGGGAAAGGTAGAGTGTTATCAAAACATTTTTGTGTTAAATGTGTGAAATTTTAACCACACATATACAAGTTTTTTATTTGTGTTAATTATTTGAATTTTGTTAAATAACCACACAAACATTCTCACTCTTTCAAAATAAATTTGTTTTTTTTTTTATTAAAATAAATTGTATATACTAATTTGGATTCCAATAATTAACTTTTCCCCATTAATAAATTTTGTGTTGTTGTATTTTTAAAAAAAATTAAGTTCAAAAAAAAAAAACTTAATTTTAAAAAAAATTTTGTTAAATTGAAAAAGATCAAGATCCATATGTTTTTTTTTAAAATTTGAAAAAAAAAATTAAATTGTATTTATATATGGCAATGGCAATTTATAGCATCACCTTAATTGTCAATTCAAACAATTAAAAATTATAATTTATTATTATTAAGTCACTTAATCCTGATAGAGTAATTACATGTAAATCATAATTTAAATTAAAAAATTAATATTTTTAAAAAGTAATAATGGAGTTGGTAATATTTTTAATACCCTACTCTATGCTTTTAATTATTAATTTTTTTTAATTACCTATCCCCCACTTCACACAATTAAATATTTTTTTTTTCTTTCCCCCACCAAACACAAATGTATTTGGTGATTGTTAACAATTAACATTAAGTATCACCATGTGTGTTGTTTGAAGCAAGTAAAAGATATATTGAGATTAGTGTTTTTATTTCTATTTTTTTTTTTTTTTATTAAAAAATTTTGAAATTATAAATTATTAAAAAAAAAAAAAAAATATATACAAAAAAAATTAAAATTAAAAATATAAAAAATAATAGTTTTATTAATAAATATTTATTAAAAATTGCAAAAATGAGTAATCTCACTCTATCTATCAGAAAGGCCATTTTAAAAAGAATTTTCCGTCTGTGTAATCTTTATTTTACTGAAAATAATAATCTAATTGG
This sequence comes from Dictyostelium purpureum, assembly GCF_000190715.1. Classification (NCBI taxonomy): domain Eukaryota; phylum Evosea; class Eumycetozoa; order Dictyosteliales; family Dictyosteliaceae; genus Dictyostelium; species Dictyostelium purpureum. Next base: position 14,943 of record NW_003519442.1, on the reverse strand, counting down.
GTCTCTCTATTTCTTACAGTATTATAGAAGTTTTAATGTAAAAATAACCGATACAAATGAACATGATATTTTTTTAAAGCTAATCCACTTTTCTTCTCAAGTTACAAAGATTACCATTGATTCAATTTCCGAAACTCCCTCTATTTTTGATTATTACTCGCCCTCAATCATAAGACCGAATCTTACCTCTTTGAAATTCGCCGATATGGAGTATAACGTTCCAATTAAATCAAGAATGATCCCATGTACTTTAAGAGAACTTACTTTGCCAACAGATTATAATCATCCACTTCATGAAGTCCATCTTTCAAACAATTGCCCTTATTACATTCCAGTTTTTCCCGTATATGGATTGACTAAATTGTACATTACCAACTCTTTTAATCAACCAATTCTTCCAAACGTACTTCCAAGAACTTTAAGAGAACTAAAAATTGGTGTTTCCTTCACCCAAAAATTGTATTTCGAAAGTATTCCAAACTCTGTTACTTTTCTTAATCTTAACTGCCCAAATTATAATCATCAGCTTGTTCCAAGAATCCTTCCAAGAAATTTAAAAAAGCTAAAGATGTGTAATAATGTTCCGTTATTACCTGGATCTTTACCAGATTCTATTACTTATCTCAAACTAGGCGGCCACTTTAACCATCCTATTACTCCTAATCTTTTACCAAAAAGTCTTCAAAAAATTTCCTTTGGTCCAAGTTTCAACAGTAACTTTGTTCCACCTGAAAATGTCCATACAATCATTTTTGGCGAAGCAATGACTTGTGAACCACAAAACTTTACAAACAATGTCAGATGTGTAGTAGTCAACAACTCCCATTATTCAGAATTACCAAATACTATTAATGAACTTATCATTAATGCCGAAAAAAAAAGACATAAAAGATTTCCAGTGAATCTCAATTATTTAGAACTAATTTGTCCAAATCCTTTCGAATTTAGAAATGATGAGTTACAACCACTCACTCGTCTAAAGCATCTTAGACTTCTTGATGCTTATATAAGAATTAATGTTGCCCAAATACCAATATCCATAGTATCGCTCGACCTTGAATGTATAGACACAGATGATCCTCTAGAAAATCTAGACCTAAGCCCATTGGTAAATCTTCAACTCTTTAGTTTAGGTGATGTACATCCCGTAAATGCTACATTTCCACCATCACTTCGTGCAATCAAATTTTATGGTACTCAACAAGAAGTGTTTGCAAATAATTATTTTCCAGCAACCCTTGAAATCCTTCAACTATCAAGATATCATGTCCAGCCTCTATCAAACACATGGCTTCCATCGTCATTGAAAATCCTTATCCATCCTGGTGAACCTGTTATTGCTGAAGATTATAGACATCCAAATCTCATGAAATTTTATATTAGTTATAGAAATAGATCGGTAATTAGAGACTCTGATTTTATTAATGCTAATTATAGAATTATGGATACATATAAAACTAAACATGGCGTAATCATTGAAGACCTTTTAAATTTTGATCTACCATTCCAAAGAAAGGATAGATATAGTAATAGATTTTATATGGCAAATAACTAAACTAAAACAAATAAAAACTTTTTTAATTTTAAAATAAAAATATTGTATGTGTAAATATATATGAGTATTGTATAAATGTCTAAACGAATATGAATAATAAAAAAGCCCAAGTATTTTTTAAAATCTAAAAATATTGTTTATATATTTTTTAATTTTTTTTATTTTTTATTTTCTTTTAATATAAAAAATCAATTTAAAAAAAATAAATGGCTGGTATTTTGTATGTTAATGATGAAAGTAGTATACATACATTTCTATTGATTCTTTATAAAAGCAATTTTTAATAAATAATGGTAATAGTTTCCCAACCAAATTTAGTTAAAATAAAAAAGTTATTATAATTATAAAATTAATAAATATTTTGCAAGTTTAAGAAGAAAAAAATTGAATTAATAATAATAATAATATAATAATAATTTTATAATAATAATAAAAAATTAAATTCATTATTAAATTTTATTTATTTTCTACATTTTAATTTAACTATAAAAATCCAAATTTTTAAAAATCAAATTCCAAAATTTAATTTTTTCTCATGTAATATAATAATAAAAAATAATATAATTTATTTTTGTAAATATATTATTTTTTATTTATATTTAATGATGTATATATTTTGTAGAGAATTATTTTTTGTGTTTATATGTGTTTAAATTATTTAATTATTAGAATAAAAAAAAATAAAAAAAAATTCTTATTTTTTGGTCATTTTTTATTTTTATATTTGTGTGTGTAAATATTCTAATTGAGATAATTATATTATATATATTATATAGTTTTGTAGATAATAATAGTTTTAATTTATTTATACTAAAATTAAATTTAAACAAATGTATATAATATTAATTTTTTTAATCAAAATGAAAAAAAAAAAAATAAATAAAAAAATAAAAAAAAAAAAAAATAAAAAACCAATTTAGATAGAAACTCTTCATTTATTATTTTTTTAATATCATTCCATTATTTAATTATATATATATATCTTATAATTTTTTACTCAAGAGGTTTTATTTAAAATTAAAATGGTCAATTTTTTAAAATAAAAAAAAATTGAAAAAAAAATATAAATATATATCAAAATAGTAAAAATGGTTGTAGGTTTAACAAATTTTATTTTTATTAAATTTTTAAAATATTTTTTTAGAAAATATTATTTTTTTTTATTATTTTATTTCGGTTTTTTTTTTAAAATTTTTTTTTTAAAATTATAATTATTATAATTATCAACAAATTTATAAAATGAACACTTTCAATAAAAGAAAAGCAATGAATGAATTAAATCAAAGTCGGGGAAAATTGTAACTGAAGAACTCTCTTTGGTTGATAGTGATACGTACGCAAGACCTGAAAATTGTAACTGAAGAACTCTTTTTGGTTGATAGTGATACGTATGCAAGACTTGAAAATAAATATTATGGAATATCATTAGAAGAGGTAATTAGTTTGTTTTTCAATAAAAAATTTGTAAATAGTTTTTTGGAGCTAACAAATCTCAATTTAAGTAAAATCAACTCAGAAAAAGAAGAGATTTATAAAAGAGAATTTGAAGGAGGTTCCAAAAAGTATAAATTTAAGCCTATTTCAAGGATTACCAAAGAAGAGCTTTTTGAATATTGGTCTATTACCTTAATGTTAGATTTGGGTGTTTTTAAAACAATTATGCAAATTATAAACCATAGTAATACAAAAATGAAAAGAAACAGATTTTTTTTGGTTCAATCAACAACCAAATTTACAGATGACCAAATTAAAAGAATTGCAGGTGAAATGAGTGATATTAGTTATGATTTGATAGAAGGAATTAAAGTTTGCACCCTTGACGAAACTATATATAAATATATCCTAAATTCAGATTCAAAAGAGAAATATATTCAAGATAATAATAAATCTCCAATTATGTGTATACCTCGTAAACCTCATGCAAATGGTCTTTTAAGTTATATGGTTGGTACCTTTTTAGAACGTATTCATCATTTGTCATCCCCTGAAAAAAGCCCAGAATCATCACCAAAAAGAGGTTCTTTTAAAGAATTCAAATATCCATATATTATAGAGTTTTTAAACAAGTTAGATAATGAAATAAATCCCTCAAGTAGTGTTGATCACGTATTAGGAACGTATAAAGATTTTAAATTTCATTTAGTTGGCGATAGTGCATTTTTTTTCAAAGATAATTTAAATCATATAGTAAATAAAGGTTGGCAACAATTTCAGATTCCTCAAGTAGCAACATTAACACATTGCTCAAAGATACATTAAAAGATGATAAAAATTGGATTGCAATTGAATTTGATGGTTATTATAAAGTCTGTAAAATTGATGAAAGAGACGAAAAAGTTCCTACATTTAAATCAATTGCAACAACTGATTTTAAAACTCAAAATCGTGAAGTTAATCCAAGTAAAGGTTATAATATTAGTGATGCAGTGGATCTTTATAAATTAAATGATTCAACTTTAAAGAAATTATGTTTAGGTTTAGGTGTTTCAAGATCAAGTAGTAATAGGAGAATGGTTATATCAATTTGTGGTATAGATCCATTATCTCATTCAACCAACCCCAATCGTACTCATTATTATCAGAAGCAATTCAAAAAGATACTTTAAAATCATATTCATTGGTTAAACTCAAAAACTTGCATCAAGATTTTAATTTACCAGCTCCTGCCCAGTTAACATGTGAAGGTTACATTTTAGCTCTTACCAGACTTTATGAAAATGAAAACTTTTAAAAGACCTTTCCCAATCTCTAAGAATGTCTCCTCCATTAGTATCAGATTTTTATAAAAAATGGTTCAATGTAATAGATATTCACAACAGATATCTATATTCAGGTGGTATTCATGGATATGCTAAAAATTGGAGAATATTTGCTGTTTCATGTTTAATCAAGTCTTATATCATCAATATCTATTCATTTTATATGTCAATTACATCAAAACACATGAAGTTTGAAGAATTTAAACAAATTTTCATACACAGCATCAGAGAAGTTAATTTAGTCCCAAAAAGTCCATCCTCAAATCAAAATCAAAATCAAAATCAAAATTAATTTTTTTATTTATCCAGAAGTCCTGTATTTTAACTATTCACCATCTTTTTCAAGCTCAATCATATATATATAAATACGTTCTACATTCTCATATTTATATAATTGATAAAATATTTTAAATAAAGATATTACAAACAAAACATTGTCTTTTCTTATTTTTTTTTTTTTTTTTTTTGGTTTTTTTTTTTTTTTTTTTTTTTAATTTTTATATATTTTTTTTTTAATTTATATTTCATGTTCATCTTTATATAATAAATAATTATAAATTAAATCATATTTCTCATGTATAATAAAAATAATAAATGAAATATTTACAAACAATAAAAGATTTGATTATAATTTTTTCTATTTTTTTAATTTTATTTTTTTAAATTGATCAAAAAAAATACACCTGATACACAAATTAACACAACAAATAATTTTCTACAAAACCATATATAAATTATGAAACAAAAATAAAAAATAATATATTTACAAATATAAAATGTTATACATATGAAAAAAAGCCAAAAAATGAAATTTTGGAATTTGATTTTTAAAAATTTGGATTTTTATAGTTTAATGTTATAATTTTTTTATTTGTAGTTTAGAAATTTATTAGTTATTGACTAAAAAACCAATTGATAATTTTTTGTTTGGATTGTCAATACTATTGGATGGAATATTTGTGCTAAAGACTCTGTTATTATTCATATTATTATTATTATTATTCATATTATTATTATTATTATTTAAATTAAAATTTATATTATGAGTGGTATTATTGAATGAATAATTAGAGTTGTTATTATTATTCATATTATTCATATTATTCATATTATTCATATTATCATTATCATTGATAATAACATTATTGAATAAACAAACATTATTGTTGGATTGAATTGGAGTTCCTGTAGCTCTCTTCTTTGCTGCGGCAGTGGCAGGAGTAGTAGTAGTAGTAGTAGTGGCGGTGGTAGCAGTAGTATCATCATTATTTAAAAAAGCACTTGTTCCATCTTGATTTCTTTTTTTGTTAAGAAGAAACTCTAAAGAATAGGATTTTAGAACTCTTCTTCTTTTGATTAAAAGATCTCTCAATTTGGATTCTGAGATGGTGTCAATAGTGAAAGCTCTATGATTAAAAGCTTTAACACTTTTTGGTATATTTTCATCTTCTGTAACCATATGATTGCTAATATCGTAAAAATCTTCATCAATTAAACCATTACCATTGGAAGCTTGTGTTTTTTTCATGCCGTAACTTTTAGACAAGAACCATATTCGGATCTTTTCTATGGTAACACCATAGATTAATGCAAAGTATAAAATATTCTCTTCGGTGGGATATCGATAATTGTGGAAGAAAAAGTTTAACTCGTTGGTATTTTTAGAAAACTTTGGGACAAAGAAATCTTTGTAGGATGTGTTGTTAGATCTCTTTAAGCTTTCTCTTTTGTGTTTGTACCATGTAACGACTTGAGTGTGGGTTAAACCTAATTGGAAGGCGATGATGTCTTTCTCGATGGAGTCTGGGGAATGGGTTTTTATCGAAGCAATACTCTAATACTGATCTTGCCTTTTTGACGATGGAGTTTGGACTGGAGGCTTTTTCAGCATTGACAGCGTTAGTATTAATAACATCATCGGTAGCATTGGCCTTATTTGCTCTTTTATTCATCTTTTTATTGATTTTTTTTAAAATATATAATTTAATTATTAATACACTGCAATAAAAAAAAATTAAATTAAATTTTGGGTTATTACAGTTATAAATTAACAAGTTTACTAGTACTTTGATACAAAAAAATAAAATATTGTTTTTTTTTTTTTTTTTTGTGATGAAAAAAAAATTTTAAAAAAAAAAAAAAATATTTCCAATTTTTTTTTTTTGAAGATATTTTGTGAAACAATTTTTTAAAAAAAAAATCCACAGCAATACACCAATATATTAAAATGAACAAAATAAAAAAAAAAATAAAAAATTTTTTTTATTTTTTTTTTAATTTTTTTTTTAATTTTTTTTGATTATTATTTTAATTATTATAATATTGCCCTTGTTCGGGAATTGATTGAACATAAAACCGATTATTACAAAGACTTTACATCTAGGCTCACCCAAAGAATTATCATGTTCTATTTCGATCACGCATTCTATAATTAAAGAGTTATGTATAGGTAAACAATAAATAATCATCAAGAAAAAGATAGAGGTTATTTGGCATTTAATAATTTAGAGAATATCCTTATTCATATTTTGGATTTAGTAGTGTTAAAAAAAAATAATAATTTAAATTAAACCTTTACTATATTTAAGGAATTAAAATATTATCAATGTAAAAGAAATGATGTTAAACCATTATTAACAACAACAATGTATTTGAATTTTTCTATTTTTTTATTATAAAATTATAAATGAAGATTTTTTTTTTTTTTTTTTTTGTTTTTAATTAGATATACTTTAGATTTTATTATTATTATAAAAAAACTTTTTTTTAAAAAAAAATTTTAAAAAAAAAAAAAAAAATTTTCTCTCTTTGTTTTTTTGTAATTTTTTTTCAAAAAGTGGTGGTGATTTAAATCGCGCTGTTTTTTTAATGCGGTCTTTTTATAAAAATATTTTTTTTTTTAAAAAATTAAAATAATAATTTAAAAATAGGGTATTTGGAGGGGATGCTGATGAATTTTTTATATGATAAGATTTTTATAAACAATTTTAAAATCTATTTTTTTTTTAATTGGTTTGATAAATAATTTTTTTCTTCAAAAAATAGGACACGTTAAATTTATTTATTTTATTCGTTTATTTTTTTTTTATTTTTCAATTTTTTTTTATTTTTTTTTTTTTAATAATATTTTTTTTAAGTAAAAAAATTTTATCACAAAAAGTTGCATGCAAAATTTATTGATCATTTTATTATGCAATATTTTTTCTCTTTCTAAAATAGAAAAAATTAAATTTATTTTGAAAAAAATAAAAAAAGATATTTCAAAATATGCAATTTTTTTTTTTGAAATTGCGCAATAGTTTTTTTTTTTTTTTGAAATTACACAATATTAAATTTTTTTTTTGAAATTGCACAATATTAATTTTTTTTTCATTTTTTTTTTTTTTTTTTTTTTTTTTTTTACAACCCAGCCCACATTTTATTTAAATTATATTTCCAATATTATATTTATTTTAATTATTTATTTCAAAAAATAATCAGATAATAATAAATAATGAAAGTATAAATAAAATAATAATAACAGCGATAATAGCAGTAATAAACAATAGTATGGGGTTATTCCTTGTGACCTTTTGTTTTGACTATGATTATGGAACTGATGTTTTAAAGATTTAAAATAACACAATCAGTATTGATCAAAGTGCAAACTATTTATAAGATCAGTAATGATATCCATCACAAACTACTTACAGACTACCTTTAAACATTCTTTTAAAAAGAAGCAGATTCTAGCCTTTTAAACAAAAAACAGATACAGATATAGAGTACCATAATTCAATCGTACTGATTGTAGTGTTTAAATAATATAAGATAATGCAATAATCAAATCAATTATGATAATCTTGGAAATGGTATTCAGTCAATGAAAACATATGGAAATTTTAATTGAAAATATAATATAATAATAGTAATAATAATAATAATAATAATATCATAATAACAATTACAGAAATAACAACAATAGCAAAAAAAATGTTCTCATGAGTAGGCTTTTGTTTAACAATGAATAGCAACACAGTGTATAGCAAAGATTCAAGAGATACTGTTAACGATTGATCAAATAAAAAGGTTAGTGAATGGTTAACATCATTAAAATTTCCCATAGAAATCATTTCAACTCTCGAAGTTTGTGTAATAGATGGAGGAACATTAGTTTTTATTTCTCACAGTTTACCAAATGATGTTTAATTAATTTCCTTAGGTATGAATGCTATGGGCAAAAGATTAAAATTTAAAACCTTTTTAGAAAAGTTATTAGCTTCAAAATAAAGTCAATATCAACCTTTAGGTTATAGTAACAACAATAATAAAATAAAAATAAAATATTTTTAGTTGATAATTTTAAAATATATTCAAATCAAATTTGTTTTTATTTATTTGTTAAAAATAATAAAAAATAAAAAGAAATAGTTATTATTTGTTTTTATTTATTTGTTTTTATGTTATTATTTATTTGTATTATTAATTTTGTTCTATTTTTTTTGTTTCTATTTTGGTGAAAGAGATAACATTAACACAAAAATTTATTACCCCTACAACAAAGCAACGTTCTCCATATTACTTTTTTTATTAACAAATAACCAATCACATAATTTTTCAAACACCTTTTCAATATTATAATAGTAATAACCTAATATTAATTTCATATAAAAACATAAATATTAATATTAAATAAAAAATTTAAAATTAAGTTCATTTTTTAAATTTTATTTAATTTTTATTTTTTTATTTTTTATTTTTTTTTAAAAAATGATTTAAACTTGTTTCATTATAATTATTATTCATTCATTAATTCAAAAAAAAAAAACATGGAAAATTTAAAAGAAAAAAATTGTAATAATTTAGATGTTAGAAAGGAAGGTGCACCTTCAGATAAAATTTGGTGAGTAAAATTAATTATATATGTATATAATATTTTTTTATTTTTTACTAATTTCAAATATATCTAATTAATTTAATAGTAAGAGATGTAAAACTACCTCAACTGTATGGACAATGGGCCCCGAGTAAGTTTAACATTATTGATTTATTGTTTACAAAAATATTAATATTTTTTTTCTCTAATTTAGCGACTGTTTTTTATGTAATGGTTGCGGGCAACAGTACCAAATTCTGACAAATATTTTCAATATATACAAGGGTGATATTAGATACCTCGTGTATATAGACCCATTACCATTTATAACATCGACTTTCATGGCTGGGACATCTCTTTCAATTTTCGAATTAGAATTAGTCATAAGCGCTTTTCCCGGTATTATCAAAGATCAAGATAACATATTTTCTTTTGAAAATACAGGGTTGCTTTTTATAACCGATGGAAATATGTTTACAGTAAAAAAATATGAAAAAGAATCTTTAAAATAATTAAAAACTAATGCTAACTAAATAAAATTTTTATATTTTTTTTTATAAAAACTTAATTTTTTCTAACCAATTTGTTTTATTTCAAAATTATTGAGCAGAACTAAATAAACACAAGTAGTGTAGTGATTTATACACATTGAACAATAAAAATTATGTTTTTAATTTACAATTGAAGTGTATGTCCTTCTAAAAGATAATAAAGAAAAATGAATTAATAATTAAACTTAAAATTATATATCTTTTATTTTTTTTTAATATGAGGAAAACTGTATATTATTGTTGTTCAAATTTTTTAGATGGTAATAAAAACTGTTTTTAATTTACATGATATAAAATTACTATGTATTTGTTTTTTTTTCAGTGAGTGTGAGAGCATATATGTGGGGGATAAAAGATTGTTTGTATTTATTTGTATGTGTTTGTGAGTGGGGTTTTTTTCAATTATTTAAAATAGGGATATAAACTTAAAAATAATTAATAATTTTGTTAATTTTTTCTAAATCTCAATGTATGTGATTTATTAATAATATTGTTAATTGTTTTTTTATCCTTAAATTATATTAAATCTAATAATACAATAATATTAAACCTCTTAAAATTTATTTTTTATCATCAAGTTTTTTTTAAAAAAGTTTTTTTTTTTAATTCACACACACATACACCCATATAAAAACTTAATCTTTGAAAATACCCCCTTCCAAATGTGTTTCAATTATAATAGATAAACCTTTTCAAAAAATAAAAAAAAAAATTTAATTTGTTTTTTTAAATTTCATTTTTATTTAATTATTTGGATAATAATAGAATTTTAAACTTCATAAGATTTATATTCATATTAAATAATAATAAATTAACATGAATCCGAATTGTAATCAAGTTTTAAAAGAAGATAAAGAAGTAATATGTGATAACAAAACAGTGATCAAATACACATTAGAAAACCCATCCCAGAATCTAGAATACAAATTAAAGGTCTCTTATATTATGAATGAACCAACTGCCCCTCCTCATTTGTTTGGTGGAATTTTTTCATCCTTTGGAGTAGAAAAAAATACAAACATAAAATATTACAACTATATGGAATATTTAATGATAGAAGATAAACCAACTATTAAAAATAACCAAAAAGGAGTAAAAAACAATAGTAATCAAAAAAATATTAATAATCAAACAAATAATAATTTAAATATTGTCTATAATCATTTTAATAATTTTAATTTGAATAATAATATGGGTAATAATGACAACAATAATAACTACTGCACAAATATAACTGCTACAACTATAATAAAGCAACCAAATATCAACAAATTCACTTAAAGAATTTCAAATAATATGATTTGTGTATTATAAAATGAATACTTATAAATCAAATGTACCCAACATATCTTTAACAATGAATTCATTTCTTAATATACATAATCATATTATAAACCATCATTTAATAATATTTTAATATTAAAGATGGTGGTAATAATAAATATCAGTTTGAAGTATATGGCCAACCATTTGAAATTCTTATTAAATAAATTTTAATTTTTGCTACTTTTTACATCTATTTTTCATAAAACCTTTATTTTTTTTATATATGTATATGTATATGTAAATCAGTTTTTATAATTATTATTTTTTTATTTTTTTATAAAGTTTTCTTTACCCTAATGCACCACTTTAGTTGTTAGTTTTCTTGATTTCAAAGTTTAATGTTGCATTGATTTATTAAACTTCGAATTGATAATATTTCTTTATTATATGATCATAGATTCTCTATTATATTAAAATCGAGTTCCAAGGCTGTATTTCACCAACTGAAATATTGTTTTTTCAGATATACTCCTATCTATCTTGACAAAATGAGACGTGTAAATATCATGACAAATTTCAGGAACCTATCAGGCATCTGGAACTTATCAGTATAGTAATCCAGAGTGAATTGTATATCGTTTAATAGAAACACTCACCATCTTTTCCAACACATGATTTAATATGCAAATCTAGTAAAACATTTGAGTCAAGGTCCAAGTTTATAATAGTAGTTTTCGAAACCTGGCATCATAAACATGTGATTTTCCCGTTGTTCCACAGTTCAGTTTTTATTCATCACAAATCCAAATACAGAGTGCTATGGTTCAGTCATTATGTTAAATAATATAGGATAGGGCAATAATCCACTTTCTAGGTTATGGTTATATAATAATTTCAAATGTACAACTTAACCCTCATTCAACTATTAAATGCCTAGTCATGTCATTTGATCAATATAAATATATTTAAAATAAACAATAAATAATCCATATTAACAAATAATAAGAGCAGTAATAATAAATACCTTTATATGTATAAAAGAGGTTGATGAAACTGATGCTGTCTCATAAATGAAAAATACCCTCAAATCAACTGCCACCACCATTATCACAAACAATCCTAATCATAATTCAATCATTGTGAAAATTGCCCAAAATGTTGCTTCTTTTTTACTTTATAATTGGTTTAATGAAAAAACATAGTAGGTTAACGTTGCAATAAAAAAATTTTTCTTTTTTTTTTTTAATTTAAATAATTTTTCAAAAAAAATGAAAATTTTTTTTATTTTTATATTTTAATTTTTATTTTTTTTTGCAAAACAACAAAATAGTTTTATAAATAAAAAATATGTAATAAAGTTTATTAAATTTTGTTTTTCTTAGTTTGTTTAAAGAAATTAGGATGGTATGTATTATCTATGTAGATATACTAAACAAAGTAACGTTCACAGTTTATTAAGTTATGTTTTGTATTTGTTGTTTTTATTGTAGTTATCATATTGTTGTTGTTATTTTTTATCGTTCCAATGTGTTTTTTTATTATTATTGTATATTTTTATAATTTCAACAAATCATTCACACAGCCATCCAATTAAAAAATAGAAAAATAAATAAAAAACACTGGTGGTTACATATATAGAGCTTCCAAAAATTTTTTTTTTTTTTTTCAAACACACAAACATCAACAAACTCACACACAGAACATCACACATTTTTCAATACTATTATCAATTTGATAAAATGATGTTATAATGAAGCAATAACAGATTTAATTATAA
>NW_003519442.1:994-1885 GCF_000190715.1 Dictyostelium purpureum | reverse complement strand
AAATTTAATAAATAATAATACAGCTATATAGTTTATTTTCAATAAAATTCCAATCTACTTAACTTTCAATCCATTTCAATTTTTATAGTGTCTGTTAGGTGTTTGTGTGTTGTGTGTTGTTTTTGTTTGTTGTGTGTTTGTTGTGTGTTTGTGCTCTAATTAAATTTATTTCACATATTATTATATTCCATTAATCATCATATTATTTTTCTTTTCTTATAATCATTCATATTAGATTATAATGGAAACAAAATTAAATATGAAAAAATAGAAATAATAAAAAAAAAAAATTAAAAATAGAATACAACAACTTAAAAAAATTTAAGTTTTTTAAAAAAACATACAAATAATAACAATAATAAAAACAAGTATGTATTTATTGTTAATAGACAATGCAATTAATTTTGGATGATTAAAAATATTATTTTTTTATATTTTTTTTTAATTGCTTTTAAATATTTCATTTCACATCATTTTTTATTATCAATAAATTCTTCTTGGATACAAAGAAAATTTATAATTTCTAAAAAAATGTCTGATTCTCCTCCAGAGGTAATTATTCTAAAATATATTTTGCTTTTTCTTATAGCTTTATACTAATATATTGTTTTTTTTTGTTTTTTTTTTTTTTTTTTTTTTTTAAACCATTGTGGAATGCGCTTCACTCATGCAACTTTTTTAATAATTTAGATTATTAAAAAAGAAACATTACCACCAACTAATGAAGTTCTTTGCTTTGATACTTTAGTAAATGTACCCCCAAAACAAAAAGTTATCCGTAAATTAACAGATCTATCAAATTACTGTTATTCAAGAAAAAGACTTGTTGTTGTCTCAGAATCTTCTGATTCTAACTGTGGTCCATCTAATCTCTTAGATGATTCTAGATCA
>NW_003519442.1:0-707 GCF_000190715.1 Dictyostelium purpureum | reverse complement strand
CCTAATATAACTACAACCAACTATACGGCAACTACTACAACCGTAATTACAACAACAACGGGACTTTTATGAAATTCATATAGTCTCAAAGAAAAAAAAAATTCGGTATACAAAATATTGATCCCATAAAAATAAAATTTAAAAAAATAAATAACAATTGATAAAACTATAAATAAAATATTTTTTTTATTGTTTATTAGTCCTAGTCGTAGTTTAATAATTTATGAATGCAGTATTTATCAATTATAATACAGTTGAATTCTATAATTGCAATTTCTTGAACTTCTTTTAATTTATTTAATGCTATTTTTAAAACTTAGGTACTTGAATTTATCTACCAATTTCAAAACAAAAAAAACCTTCATCAATATCTAAATCACAATCGATTATTGCTAATGTCTATAATTGATTTATTTTTATATTTATACTAAACTATTTGATCATTGAATATTTCTACCAACTTTACTTCACAATCGATAATTGATCTTTCTTTATCTTTAATGATATTAACCAATTCATTTAATAAGTAAAACTAACCAAGCTAAAAAACTATTACTGTATTATATGATCAATTGTAATTACTTCTAGTAACTCTAATAATAAATATAAAATTTAAATTAGTATTTAATTATAATTTAATTGGTTGTTACTTAATACCCTACTCTTTTTCGATTGATTTTTTTGTTTTTCTCTTTTTAAAGTTAAAG
>NW_003519441.1:0-79661 GCF_000190715.1 Dictyostelium purpureum | reverse complement strand
TTAACTTATTTATATAAATTTCTAATACATACCGAATGAAATAATACTAAATATTATTAAATAACCAATTATAGGATATTTGGCAAAAAATGTTTTGATGAAATATATCACAAATGAATTTAATAACACAAAAAATATAATTGCAATGAAATGTAGTATGGATCAAGAACTCAAGTCATTCAATCCCTCCGAACAACTTTGTAAACCAAAGCACTCCATCATACCTCTTGGCTTCAAAAAAAATAATAATAAAATTAATAAAACTATAAAAATATTAAAATTTAACCTTTAAAATTAAATAAATAAATGATTTAATTAAATCATTTGACCATAATCAGAATATTCAAATTGAATCATAATGATAATGGATACATTTAAAACAAAAAACATATGAGCGTTCGTGTATGTGATACTCATACTCATACTCATACTCATACAGTGCATATTAACATGAAAATGCACACGCACATACACACCATAAATAAACTTACTAATAAAATAATATAATTGAAAGATAATAATATTTTATAATTTAAAAGTTAATTAAAAAATAAACTATACTTATTTAAATTTGTTACTATTCTTAAGATTCTATTTATTTTATTTAATTTTTAAACTTCCTAACTCTTCTTTGCTGTAATTACTGTTCTATGGATACCCCAATAATTACCCAATTCATATAGACCCAAGATACTCTTTATTTAACTATGTGATGTTCTTTACTATAATACTTGAATAATTAAGCTATATATGGATTAATGTAATTAAATGTTAAAAGATCGCACTCTAATAAAATTTAGACAGATTTATAATTTATTTCATCTACAAGAACTAATAAGCCTGTTCCTTATTTTAAAAAACATTACAGTTATCACAAACCATAACATCAGTATTGCAACTATTTCTATTTTTTAAAGATTCTGTTTAACCCAAAGATACAGGTATTTCTTCTGATCAATACACTAAAATCTAAATAAAGGAAAATATAAAAATAATAATTATAACTGTAAAATTCATTAAACTCTAAAATGCATATGAATACATTACACACCATGACGAACAGCATAAAAGGGGTTGACCATTGGTCAAATTTAGTACCTCAGAAAATGATTCGAAACTAGATCTTCAAACAGAGTTTAAATAATAATACAATATAAATTTTATAAGTAAGATTTAAAAAAAAAACCAAGGACATATATATATAAAAAAAATTTAAAGAAAAGTAAATCAATAAGTAAGACAAATAATAAAAGTTAATCTAATAAATTAAAATCTTTTATTTAATAAATATGTATTGTTTATAGATAGATTATTAATTGTATTAACTATAAATAGAGAATTTTATTATCTCTATAAAATATAAAAATGAACTTATAATTGATAATAATTTATACTTTTAAATTGTTAAACATTAATTTAATTATTATAATTGGTCATTATAATATTAACTAGAATAAATTGATATTATTAATTAGACTATGATAATTTGAATTGCTATTATCTTGATTGATTATTGATTAGTAATTTGAAAAGGTGATTGCCATTTACATATTAAGATGTAAAGGTGGTAATGTAGTTTACGAGATGAATAAGAGATAAGATGGGTAATAGGTGACCATAAATATTATTAATATCGTTGACTGTAGCAGAACTAGGATCAAAGAGGAATAGGGAATACAATTTGAGCATAGCTTGAATGATTTCCAAAGTGAACGGTTCAACAAAAAAGACTGTAATATAAAAGAAAAGTAATTGTAGAATTACAAAGTAATATGGATTGGGGAAAGATTGAAGTAATTGTAGAACATTGATATTAGATCCCAAGAGTTTTGGAGGTGGCAGGCTTTTTTAATTTCATTTTTATTTTTTGATAATTTTAAAGTTGGCTTTTTTATTTTTTTTTTTATTATTAAAGAGGTAGAAAAATGGGATAATTGGATAATTATGTATGTTTTTTAAAATGGGGAGTTATAACTATTTTTAAATATTGTGCTTTATCAAATAACTGCCATAATATTTTAATTATATTTTTAAATGTTTTAAATTAATAAATCTTTAATATTATTAATATATAATTAAAATATTTTTTGTTAAATTTATTTTTAAATTTGAATATTGCGCATAACTGTCATAATATTTATTTAAATTATATTTTTTATTTATGATTATATTTTGATTTAATAATATTATTCACGAAAAATTTTAATTATTTATTTAAAAAAAAAAATAAAATTATTAAAAAAAAATAAAAAATAATTTTTAAATATTAAAAAAAATGGAGAAAAGAAAAAAATTGATGTGCATGTTTTTGCTATTTTTTAATTTCTATTATTAATTTTTAAAAAAAAAAAAAATTTTATTTTTTTTTAATTTTATTTTTTTATATTAAAAATGGATGGGTTACTATCATCTCTAATTAAATTTCGCGTAAATGAAGAGTTAAAAAACAGTAGTAATATTAGTGATAGGTAAGTTACAATAGAACACAATACAGTAAATATAAATAATCGATCGATCAATTAAAAGCATATTAATTGGTGTTTTCTGTTTTTTGACTATTTATTATAATAGATTATTATATTTAGTTTGGAATAATATATTTTTAAGAAATGAAATTCATAAACATATTTTAAAGTTTATTAAACATAGTGTTGAAGATCTTGATATATCAGGTTATAGCAAGTTTAAGGATAAATCATATATAACAACACTTAACTGGAGTGGTGATACACTTCCAGATAAAAATGAATTTCCACCATTTTTGACAGATTTATATTTTTGTGTTTTCAAAAAAGTTTTAACTTTAACAACTTTACCAAATACAATTACTACTCTCATATTTGATGGCGATTTTAACCAAGTAGTTCCACCTGGCACATTGCCAAATAGTCTCACAACACTCACATTCGGTCGTAGTTTTGACCAAGTAGTTACACCCGGCACATTACCAAATAGTCTCACAACACTCACATTCGGTCGTTTTTTTAACCAAGTAATTCTACCTGGCACATTACCAAATAATCTCACAACACTCACATTCGGTGATTATTTTAACCAAGTAATTCCACCCGGCACTTTACCAAATAGTCTCACAACACTCACATTCAGTGATGATTTTGACCAAGTAGTTCCACCTGGCTCATTACCAAATAGTCTCACAACACTCACATTCGGTGATGGTTTTAACCAATTAGTTCTACCAGGCTCATTGCCAAATAGTCTTACAACAATCATATTCGGTTCTTGTTTTAACCAAGTAGTTCCACCTGGCCTATTACCAAATAGTCTTACTACGCTCACATTCGGTTATTATTTTAACCAAGTATTTAAGCCCGGCACATTACCAAATAGTCTCACAACACTCACATTCGGTTTTAGTTTTAGTCAAGTATTTCCACCCGGCTCATTACCAAATAACCTCACAACACTCACATTCGGTAATTATTTTAACCGAACAGTTCCACCCGGCACATTACCAAATCTCACAACACTCACATACGGTACAAAAAAAATAAAAAAGTATTATAAATAAATAAAAAATAATAATAAGTAATTAGGAATTATAATTATTTTTTTAACTAAAAAAAAAAAGATTACTCTGGCCACCACTCCTAATACACTCCTCCAACACCATCACCAGTATCATCTATAGTTATTCAAAAAGTTATATATAGACCAGGAATTAATCAAAATATGAAAATCAAGTAAATCAAAATGATCAAGAAGAACAAAATTTACATCAACATATCAATGAACCAGATATCAAAATGAAACAATTTTACATCATAATACTGAAAAGGAAGAAATGGCAATAATGGGCAAATTCAAGAAATCGTTCAAGAAGCCAACGCACCACCGAATTCTGTTCGGTAAAAAAAGGGAATAAAAGAAACAAATTATAATATCAATAAAATGGTTAAAAAATAGAAAAAAAATAATAAAAAAAGGAATAAAACAAGTTTTAATGTGCGTATTTGAGCTGTTGTTTTAAATCTATTGGCAAATTTTAAAAATGGATAAAAATGAATAATAATTTTTTTTTAAAAAATGAGATAATGAACACGCTTCCGATAATTGGTAAAAATTAAGAAAACGATAATTTTTGAACTCTAAATGATTGTAAAACACCAAGTGGAAGGATGATGATATTTAGGGAAAAAATAAAATTAAAATCTTTTATAATTAAATATATCTACTTATATATAAAGTGTGCAGTTATTTTAGTAAAAAAAAAGTATATGGATGTAACAAATTCTATTTTAAACTAGTCTTATTTTTTTAAAAATTTTTTATAAATTTTTTATATCATTTTTTTTCCTATATTATATTTTTTATGAAATTAACACATCAACAAATCATTAAATTATTACAGGACGAACCATTCATTCCATTAATAAATCAAAATCAATTAAAACAACAAAATGATTCATTATCAGAATGTAATGTAGGTACAAATCTATTAGTTATTTAAAGTAAATAATATTTATTAAAGTAATAAAACGATAATTATTTAAGTTATGAATAATGTCTAATTTCGAACTAAACCAAAAAATTATTTAATTTTTATTTTTTAAAATTTTTAATTTTAAATATTTTTATAATTTTATTTATTTGATTTAAATTATAAAAAGTATTTGAACTAGTTGATTAATGTTAAATGATTTATAAATTGGTTCTTATCTTGAATTATTATCTAAAATGATATATAATAAGCAGTGATTACATTTCAAGAAGAAAATTATAAAATTAGAGATATCAAAAACTCCTCCACAATAATCATCACCAGGATCACAAATATTTTTCAAAAAGGAATATACACACCAAGTAATTCAAATTGTAGTTCAAGAGTGCTATAAATTTACATATTTTTTTGAGTTTTTTTATAAGCTTCGAAATTTTATTTTTTTTTTTTTTGGGAAAATTTTTTTTTAAATTTCAAATATTATGCGGTTGTTTCAAAAAATGCCATTTTAAAATTTTTTTTTTTTTTTTTTGAAATTTTTATATGGGAAATGTTAATTTTTTTATTTATATTTCAAAAAAATTTTGTCAAAAATTTTTAAATTTTTTTGGCATGTTTCGATCCAACCACATAATATTTTAAATATTTTTTTTTTATTTTTTTATATTTTTTTTATATTAATAATGGATGTGCCACTATCATCTCTAATTAAATTTCGCGTAAATGAAGAGCTAAAAAACAGCAGCAATATTAGTGATAGGTAAGTACAATACAATACAATACAATACAATACAATACAATACAATACAATACAATACAAAACAAGCATATTAATTGGTTTTTTCACTTTTTAACTATATATTATAGATTATTATATATAGTTTGGAATAATATATTTTTAAGAAATGAAATTCATAAGCATATTTTAAAGTTTATTGAACATAGTGATGTAGATCTTGATAAATCCCGTTATGACCAGTTTAAAAATAAATCATATATAACAACACTTAAGTGGAGTGGTGATCCATTACCAGATAAAAATGAATTTCCACCATTTTTAACAAATTTATATTTGTACAGTTTTTCTAAAATGTTACCTCCAACTTTACCAAATACAATAACTTCACTCACATTCGGTAATGATTTTAACCAAGTAGTTCAACCTGGCTCATTGCCAAATAGTCTCACAACACTCAAATTCGGTTATGAATTTAACCAAGTAGTTCTACCCGACTCATTACCAAATAATCTCACAAAACTCACATTCGGAGATGGTTTTAATCAATTATTTCCACACGGCACATTACCAAATAGTCTCACAACACTCACATTCGGTGATTATTTTAACCAAGTAGCTACACCCGGCACATTACCAAATAGTCTCACAACACTCACATTCGGGGATGATTTTAACCAAGTAGCTACACCCGGCACATTACCAAATAGTCTCACAACACTCACATTCGGTTATTATTTTAACCAAGTAATTCTACACAACATATTACCAAATAGTCTCACAACACTCACATTCGGTGATGATTATAACCAAGTAGTTCTACCCAGCACATTACCAAATAGTCTCACAACACTCACATTCGGTGATGATTATAACCAAGTAGTTCAACCCGGCACATTACCAAATAGTCTCACAACACTCACATTCGGTTATTATTTTAACCAAGTAATTCTACACAACATATTACCAAATAGTCTCACAACACTCACATTCGGTGATGATTATAACCAAGTAATTCAACCCGGCACATTACCAAATAGTCTCACAACACTCACATTCGGTCGTTTTTTTAACCAAGTAGTTCAACCCGGCACATTACCAAATAGTCTTACAACACTCACATTCGGTGATGATTTTAACCAAGTAGTTCAACCCGGCACATTACCAAATAGTCTCAAAACACTCACATTCGGTGATGATTTTAACCAAGTAGTTCAACCCGGCACATTACCAAATAGTCTCATATCACTCACATTCGGTGATGATTTTAACCTAGCAGTTCCACCCGGCACATTACCAAATAGTCTCATATCACTCACATTCGGTAATGATTTTGACCAAGTAGTTCCACCCGGCACATTACCAAATAGTCTCACAACACTCACATTCGGTCATCGTTTTAACCAAGTAGTTCCACCCGACACATTACCAAATAGTCTTACAACACTCAAATTCACCTCATATTTTAACCAAGAAGTTCTACCCGGCACACTACCGAACAGTCTCACAACACTCACATTCAGTTATTATTTTAATCAAGTAATTCTACCCGATACATTATCAAATAGTCTCACAAAACTCACATTCGGTGATGATTTTAACCAAGCAATTCAACCCGACACATTACCAAATAGTCTTACAACACTCAAATTCGGTGATGGTTTTAACCAAGTAGTTCTACCTGGCACATTACCAAATAGTCTCACAACACTTACATTCGGTAATTATTTTAACCAAGTATTTCAACCCGGCACATTACCAAATAGTCTTACAAAACTCAAATTCGATAATAATTTTGACCAAGTAATTCAACCCGGCACATTATCAAATAGTCTCACAACACTCACATTCGGTCGTTTTTTTAACCAAGTAGTTCCACCAGGCACATTACCAAATAGTCTCACAACACTCAAATTTGGTTATCATTTTAACCAAGTAGTTCTACCTGGCACATTACCAAATAATCTCACAACAATCAAATTCGGTGATAAATTTAACCAAGTAGTTCTACCCGACATATTACCAAATAGTCTCACGACACTCAAATTCGGTCGTGATTTTAACCAATTAGTTCAATCAAGCACATTACCAAATAGTCTCACAACACTCAAATTCGGTGATTATTTTAACCAATTATTTCCACCAGGCACGTTACCAAATAGTCTCACAACACTCAAATTCGGTGATGATTTTAACCAAGAAACTCTACTTGATACATTACCAAATAGTCTCACAACACTCACATTCGGTCATCGTTTTAACCAAGTAGTTCCACCCGATACATTACCAAATAGTCTCACAACACTCAAATTCGGTGATGGTTTTAACCAAGTAATTCTACCTGGCACATTACCAAATAGTCTCACAACTCTCAAATTGGGTGATGATTTTAAGCAAGTAGTTCTACCCGGCACATTACCAAATAGTATTACAACACTTAAATTCGGTGATAAATTAAACTAAGTAGTTCCACCCGGCATATTAACAAATAGTCTTACAACACTCACATTTGGGAATGGTTGCATTTGGTGATGGTTGGCAAGGCTCCGACCCGCACCCGCGAATTGGCGGTTTAATCACGAGTTGGGTTGAATACGAATCGAATAAAAAAACTGCGAATATATATAAAATTTATATAAATAAATAAAAAAATAAATAAAAAAATGAATATATAATTAAAAATAAATAAATAAACTATTTGTATTTAATTTTTTTTTTTTTTTTATTGGTTGTTATTTATTTTAATTTTTAATTTTTAAATAGATCAGTAATCAGTAGCTAACCATGGTAAATGAACAATTCTTAAGAGAAAACATAGGTAGTTGCAGCTTATATGTCAAATGTTGTGTTAAGAGCTAAAGATAAGAGAAGTAAAAATAAAGTTACTTCAACATGATCAAATGATCAATTATCTCTAACTAAACTAAAAAAACAACAATACTTTCATAAATTAATTGCAGAGGGAAGCTAAAGCTGGGTTAATAAATATTGATCAAAGAAACAATCAAATCTTTATCAAGAACTATGCATCACGTAAAAACCTCAAAATAATTTCATTAAAAAGTTCACAATCATTTCACCACCATCACCACTTGTGGATTTCAGATCCAGTTATTATAGAAAAGAGTCCCGTTTGTCTTTTCATTATAAAGCTCACAATTCACCACCACTACAATCCTTTAATTGAATCAACATATTATATAGTTAAAAAAAATTTAAATTCATTACGATTAAATATAATAATTATAATAATTATTTATGTTAATCAAGTTACAGTTAGTTGCATAAATTTTGCAACACACATATTATTTTTGCAATTTATATAATAAAACTTTATGGTTTAAATTTTGGATTTTCGGAGTAACATAAATAAAAATCATTTAATCTATACTTAAATAAAATATATTTTAAAGGTTGTAAGAAAAAAAATATATTATTTTTTTTATATTTTTTTTTTTTATTATTATTATTTCTATGTTGCAAAATTTTAGAATAAAGATTTTGAGTAAAGGTTTTTTTGAAATTTTTTTATAAAAAAATTTGTAGTTATTATAATTTATTAATATTTAGTGAATTCACCTCTATTTTGAATTATTTTATTTATTCTGGTTGAAATTGATTCATTTAATTTTTAAAAATGATTGTTCAATATTAAACCAAATAAGATAAATTGATTTATCAAAAGGTTCATGAGGTTTGGCGATGCAACGTTGAACTAAACGTTTTTTTAAGATTGACCATAGGTTTTATATTATATTTAAATCTGGTGAAGAGGGTGGAATAAATTGTACTCTAATGTTATTTTCTTCATATTATTTTTTAACAGCAGCTGACTTATGAACAGAGCAGTTATCTTGAAAAAGAGTGACTTTAAAAAAATCAATTTCATAGTCTTTTAATGTTTCCATATATTCATCTCCCATTACATTTATGTAGGTATCGCCATCCATGTTACCATTAATATAGGCTCCACAACCAAACTCATGCAAAGTAATGCAACCCCAAAAAAATTTTGAAATTACAGATGGTCTTTTTCTTTTTAAAATATTTTCTTCTTTCATATACTGCCCTGAATCCATCTTTTATGCCTCTTTTTTTAAGAAAATCTTACAATTTTGGTTTCATCTGCTAAAATCACCTGTTTCCAATTTTCTGTGGTATAATTTTTAATTTTTTTTACCTAAGTATACCTTTGCATCTCAGTTTCTTTTGTAAAATAATGCTTGCATTACAAATAACTATAAAAAATGTTTTGTCTCTTTAGAATTCTTCTAATTGTTGAAGTTGAAAGTTTTATACCCAATGATCTTTGGACAAGCTTAGGTAAACTAATGCATTATTTGATTGACCATTCAGTGTGAATTTTTTGCAAAATTTTTTTGTTTCAAAAGTATACTTTCTTGGAACTCCTGGAATTGGTTTTGGATTAATTGAGTTTGTTTTTTGATATTGTTTTCGAATTCGGTAAATGGTTGACCTATTTACACCAAAAAATATTTGCGATTTCTTGATCACTTTTTCCTTTGAGAAAATTTTCTAAAAATAACTCTCTTTTTTCTAATTAAAGGGCCATTTTAATTTAAAATTTAATTATCTTTTAAACTATGTTTGTAAATATATGAAAAAATAAAAATATAAATTTTTGTTAAAAATATACATACACTCAAAGTTATTTATCAAAAATTTTGCATCAAACAAATAATGACAATAAAAAAAAAAAATAAAAAAAATAAAAAAAAATAAAATTTAAAAAAATGGCAAACAAGAATTTTAAATAACCGACACTTATAATTTTATTTAAAACAAACAATATTTTTTAATTTAAAAATTCTTCATAGATATTTAACAATTTCTAAAATCAAAATGCTTGTTGCAAAATTTATGCAACTAACTGTAATATAGTTAATAATCATAGAAATTCAAATAGTTAGAGAACTGCAGTTCTGGGAAAGGTAATAAATTAGTGTTTAGCACAGATTCCCCCAGTCAAAAGTAATCATACAGAATGGATTTTTAAATCGATTAAAATATTTTAAAAAACTATTCAATTCAAATCCATCTTATTAGATCAAAAAAATTATTTAAATTTAATAATAAAAAGATTTTATTAATTTTTGTAACTTATTCTTTATTTTATTTTTGTTTTATATTTTAATTTTTTAAAATTTTAATTTTTTAAAATTTTAATTTTTTTTGATATAGAATCTGGTATTGGGTGTTTATTAAAAAACTTAATCTAAAACTTTTTATAAAACCTTTTTCTTTATTTTTTTTTCCACTAAAATTTTTTTTTTTTTTAAAATTTTATTAATAATTTTTCATTTTTTTTTTAAAATTTTTTTTTTAAAATTTATATTTTTTAATTAAAAACTACAAATATTATAATAATTAAATGACAAACTATTTAGAATTTTTTAAAATATGTGGAAAATTAAAACACGTTAAAAGAACAGGTTGGGTGAATAATGGAGTTCATTTACCGGAGTCAGTTTCAGATCATATGTACCGTATGGCAATGTTTGCAATGTCATTAGATAAAGATACATTAATTGCAGAAGATGGAAATTTAATTGATAAAATGAAATGTTTAAAGATGGCATTGGTTCACGATTTGGGTGAATCATTAGTCGGCGATTTTACACCCCACGACAAAATTACAAAAGAAGAGAAATACGAGTTGGAAAAGAATGCAATGATTCAAATTACCAGCACATTAGATAAAGAAGTAGGTTCTGAAATATTTAATCTTTGGCAAGAGTATGAAGATTGTTCAACTAACGAAGCTAAATTGGTCAAGGATTTTGATAAATTTGAAATGATCTTACAAGCTTACGAATACGAACAACAACCACACCAAAAAGAGAATAACATAAGATTACAATCATTTTTTGATTCAACCAGAGGAAAATTCCATCACCCTTTATTTCAAAATTTAGCAACCCAATTAGAAAATGACAGAAATAAAAAATAATGATTTTTGTAAAAATAGAAATAAAAATGAAAAACTTACAAGAAAACCCTAAAAATTTTAATTTTTTTATTTTAGTTTTTTATAAAAAAAAAAAAATTTCTTTTTTTTAATTAAAAATATAACATCACATAAAACAACACATTAAAATAAATATATATAAATATTGGTATATAAATATTTTAAATTTAATATGAAAAGAAAAAATAGTGATATTAGTAATAATAATAATAATGATAGTAATGATGGCTTTTTAATAAAAAAATATAAAGAATCAAATTTCAATGATATAAATTACAACGAACTAAAATGTATTGCAGAATTTTTAAATATACCAACACCTGGAAAAAAAGAAGTTCTTTACAATCGTATTGGTGACTATTTAAAAGTTGAAAAAAGAAACAAGCAAAAAGAAGAATCAGAAGAAAACTTAAATACACCCAAGAACAATTCAACTGAATTACTCTTTTGGAGAGTATTTAGAAATAAAATAATTTTCAATGAAATTTTTAGAAATTTTGTTTTCAGTCAATCATATTGCTACGAACATCTGGCCGATGTAAAACATATTTTGGACTGCTATTCAAACGGTCCCGAAATTATTAAAGACAAAGTCAGAATCGGCAGCTATTTAAACTTTAGATTAAAAGAACTCGAAGGCTTTCAATTAATTTTTAATACCATTATTAAAGAAAATGAAGAAAACAAGATGTTTTATATCAATTTGTTTTCAAACTATCCAAAGTATATGACCGATATCGATGGAATTTTAAAAACAATAATAAAAAAATCGAATGTATTTGCAATAAAAATATTTATAGATGTATTCAAATTAAAAACACCCCAGATTTCAAGTGCAGTACTTAGTTTTTTAAAAGATGGCCACTACGTTTTTTATGAAAATTCCTTTCAAACCTATGAGATGTACCACTTTTTAAAAGCAAATAAATATTTACCAAAAAAATCAAAACCCCCAAAGATGGAAAGTAAAGAAGGTTTAAATATTTTCAAAGATTCATTCAATCTTAAACATTTGGTCCTGGTATGCAGAATCCAGGTCGAGGCATGCTCAAATTCAAAGAAAGATCTTTTGGCGTTAAAAGAAATTCAAAAATTTCAATTTTCTAATGATCAATTAGATTCAACAATCAAAGAAATTTTAGTTTCAATATTAAATAATAAGTGTGATAATGGTGACCAAGTCAAGGCCACAATCAAGCAATATATAAAACTTTTCTATTCAATTGGTGATTATAAAAGGCCACCACAATATTATATATTTTTTAAACCAACCCGAAAAATATTTTCAATGCTCTGTAATGGACACAATAAACCAGAACACAAAAGTAAAGGCTTTTTGGAATATGGAGAAAGTGACGATGAAATTGATTCCGAAAATGAAAATGAAAGAAAAAATGACCTTATTATGCCATATAAATGCAAAGAAAATCCTGCAGCTCATTTTTATAAAGATGCTTTTGTCAACAACACACAAGATTTGTATGAAATCACTTTTTTAAAAAACAGAAAAAGATTCGTTCAAGTTTTAACCAGGAATATACATTTATTTGAAAATAACCTTTGTGGTTTGAAATACTTATTAAAATCAAATATCTACAAAAAAGTTATTGAAGAAATTTTCAAAGAAAAAAGAATATTTTCAATTGAAAAACTAATTTTAAACTCAACCACATCCACCAGAGTATTAGATTTCTTGTTTGAACACTATCAAAATGAATTTTTTAAAGATCATAATATCAACTGGCAATTTGTAGATCTATCAGTAATCGAGCATTATGAAAAGCAAATGCTGGATTTAAATAGAAAATTCCTTGTTGAAAATCCATACCATTGTGAAGGTCAAGAACATTCAAAATTCAAGGATGATAAAATTATAGGACCACAAATTTTAGAAATCCTTGAAAGAGCATTGAGCTGTCAATTTTTTTACGCATATCATATTTCAAGTCTGTTTAAAGTTGAAAATTTCTCAAAAACAATTGTTGAATATGTTGAAAACCGTCAAGACTCAATCATTTCTCTGTTCAAACAAGTAAAAGCTAAAGAAATCAATTTTTCTGAAATATTTAGTGAATATTTCCTTTTCAAAAAAGTAAAACCCCACAAACTATCATATTGGATTTTAGAGAAATGCACTAACAACGATCAAATGGGCTTTGATGAAGATGAGGATTATGCTGAATATAAAGATGAAGATGAAGATGAAGATGAAGATGAAGATGGAGATGGAGATGGAGATGGAGATGGAGATGAAAATGAAAATGAAAATGAAAATGAAAATGAAAATGAAAATGAAAATGAAAATGAAAATGAAAATGAAAATGAAAATGAAAATGAAAATGAAAATGAAAATGAAGACGAAGACGAAGATAAAGATGAAGACGAATACGAAGATGAAGATGAATACGAAGATGAAGATGTTGATGGATACTTTAGGCTAAACTTAAAATTTTCTACCAACTCTAAAAAAAACAAAGAAATTACCATTAAAATTTTTACAAATCACTATACACAATTACTAGTCTATGCTACTCTTTATAAAGAAAACTTTTCAAAGAGAATTGAACACTTATCAGCCCAAGAATCAATATATTTCCCAAGGATTTACTTAGAGCATTATTATAACCATTATAAAGGAACACTTTATTGTGTCTCTTTTATAAATATGGTTGCCAGATTGGGTCATTATCCATTTTTCAAATTTATGGTTTCGAATCATTCAGATTTATTAAGAAAATCTCTTTCTGCTGGAGATGGTAAAAAAATACTCGAAATTCTAATCGAAAACCATCAAATTGAAATTCTCGAACTACTATTCAATTATTTTTCACCAACATATATAAAAAAATTAAAACCAACCCATAAAACTTTTTTTAAACAAATATTTAAATAAAACTAAAGAGTTACAAATAAAGATTATTTCGAAGAAAAGGTCCATAGTTTGTTACAGGTTCTTTTTTTTTTTTAATTTTTTTTTTTTTTTATTTTAAATTATGTTATATTTTTTTTTTTCCGATTTTTTTTTCAATTTTTTTTTTTAATTAATCAAAATTTTTAAAATCTATAAAAAAATTTTTTTTTCTATTTTTAACTGTGTTATTATCATAAAAAATAAAAATGAGGTTATTTAAATATTTATTAGTTTGGGTTTCATTAGTAACAATTATAAACTCCCAATCATCTCCAACCCAATGCAGTTTCTCTGGTATAAATTATGGCTTTTTATCAAACTCCACTGGATATTCATCTACAGATTCACAGGGTCAATATACATATTATTTTAATATCTGTAATGAAACCCCAAAATGCAACCAAGGAGCCAATAGTAATGTTGTAGCATGTCAAGTTAAAGGTATAGGTAACCCAACAAGTGTTGGTATGCAGTCACAGGGAGTTTTTAAATCCAATCCAACCCAATTATTGTATAGTACCAATAAAAGTCCTTGTCATAGTGGTGCATATAGGTCGTTTATAATAAACCTTGAAAAAAGCAATAGTTTACAAGTATCAACGGTAACAGAAACTTCAGTATGCCAATATAGTGTTACCTTATACTATCCAGAAGGTGATTCTGACAGTAGTAGTAGCAACAATAATGATAATCCAATTGTTTGTAAAAAAACTGGAAATGGACTAAATATGATAAGCTATACAAACATTACTTGTGAGTCCTATGGCCCAGCAACATGCATCGATAATACCAATGGGGAAATATGTAAATCAAATGATCCAAATAGCAACATTATATGTATGACCAATACCGTAGGACCTAGTTCAATGACCTGTACTGGTAACAATATTCAATGCACATCCGATGAAATGACATGTGCAATTAAATCAAAAAATAATTTATATGTTAATGGTCAATATACAAATGAAAAAGAAGTTAAAATTTTTTAATTTCTCAGGCAATAAAAGTCATCATTAAAATAACTAAAAAAAAAAAAAAAAAAGTTGAAATGCCTCACCCTTTAATTGGATATTATTTTTATTTTGTAAAAAAAATCAATAAAATAAAGTTGATTTTTTTTTTTAAACACTCCGCATATTTATTGTTGTCCAAGTCTCAAATTCTTTTTTTTATTCATTTATTTTATTTGAAAAATGTCATTTTTTTTTTTATTTTTTAAATTTTTTTTTTTTTACTGCATTTTTGAAATATAAAAAGTTTTTTTTTTTTTTTATTTAATTTCATTTCAGTTTATTTTTATTTTTAAATAATAGAACCAATAGAATATTTTAAAAATGAATAAATCAAATATATTATTATTATTATTTATTACTCTTGTATCATCATTGTTAATAGTTGGTGTTCAATCCGAAGATTTTGATCCAACCAAATGGGCTAGATTCGATGTATATTGCAAATCTGAATGTGGTGAAAGTGAACACAGAACCATTACACTCAGCGTTGGTTCCTGTCAATCATTTGCTGACCATTGTGGGGACAAACCATCTATTCAAGTAATGACAACTTATAATCCAACTACTGAAGAATACACTTTTACTGGTTCACCAGCAAGTGATGCTCAATGCTCCACCATTGTCCAACAAGCCCAAAATGTTTCAATGTATCAATGTTTCACACTTTTAGATTATTTCGAAGGTCACCACGAACTCACCTCATCCTCAATTTCAATTCATCAAACCACTGCTGTATTTTTAATTTTAATTTCAATTTTAATTTCATTAATTATTTAAAAAAATAAACATCAAAATAATTAATTTTGTGTTAAAATAAAACCTTTATGTTTATAAAAAACTTTTTTTTTTTTTTTCTTTTTTTTTTATTTTTATTATAATTAATAATTTAAAATAATAAACTTTTTTTATTTCTAAATTTTTTTCATAATATAATAATATTTATTTTATCAAAAAAAATAGTTAAATTTTCATAAAATACAATCATTATTATTCTATTACCACAATTTAAAATAAAAAATAATGGATCTCTTTTATAGTTTTAAGGAAAAAATCTGAATAAAATTTATTTTATTTTATTTTTTATATTTTTTTTTATTTTTATTAAATTTTATTTTTTTTTTTTTTTTTTTATTTTATATAAAAATAAAAAAATAATTTATTATTTACCATTTAATAATTAAAAAAAAAATGAATGAAATAATTGAAGATAATAATAATATAAAAAATAGTATTGAAAATACTATAGAAAATAATGAAAAAAAAGAAAATAATCAAAATAATGAAAACAAAAGAGATGATAATAATATGGATCATATTTTAAATAATAATGAAGAAAAAAGATTTCAAATTAAATTAGATAAAGGTAATTTTTTTTTTTTTTTTTTTTTTTATTATTTTTAGTTTTTAAAAAAAAAATTTTAATTTTTTAATCATAATTAAAATTTATTTATGATTTTTAATCATTTTTTTTTAATCATTAAATTTTAGGGCCTTTATTAAATGAAAAAGGTGAAGTAATTCAAAGTGGATACTCTACCAACTTTATGAAAGAATATAATAGACATGACATTAAAGCTAGTTCATGGAGAATAAAAGAATGGGATTATTATTTTATAACAAATGGTAAAATTGGATTAGCATTAACATTTGGTGATATTGGGTATATAGGAAATGCAAGTGTAACATTTTTTAATTTTAATCAAGATTCTCCATCATACAAAACTAAAGGAGATTTGGCAGTATTTCCATTTGGTAAATTTAACTTTCCCAAGACACCACTTGAAGGTTCGATTGAATTCAACTCTAAAAAGATTTCATTAAGATTCGATAATAATGGTACTGTTAGAACTCTGGTTTGCAAGTGTCCCAATTTTGATGGAAACAACAATGAAATCATTTGTAACATTACACTAACCGAATTCCCTAGAGACTCAATGGTTATTGTAACTCCTTTTAAATATCACGAGCATGCATTTTATTATAATTGTAAAATCAATACAATGGTTGCTGCTGGTGAAATTAAAATTGGTCAAGAAACACATCTATTTGATCCAAACGACTCTTTAGCAGTTTTAGATTGGGGTCGTGGTGTCTGGCCCTATTCAGAAGTGTATGTCTTTTTTTTAAAAATCAAATAATTAAGAAAAAATATATTAATTTACTTTTTTTTTTAAAAAAAAATACAGTTGGTATTGGGGATCATTATCATGTTATTTAGATGATGGAAGGAAATTTGGATTTAATATAGGTTATGGATTTGGTAATACAAAAAATGCATCTGAAAACATGGTATTTTTAGATGGTATAGCACACAAATTAGATGAGGTGGAGTTTATAATACCAAAGTTTAAAAATGGTAAAGAAGATTATATGACCCCTTGGAAGTTTACATCGAATGATAAAAGACTGGAAATGGATTTTAAACCAATAATAAATCGTTGTGATCATCAAAACTATTTAATTATCCAAAGTAGTGCAAACCAAGTGTTTGGTTTATTCTCAGGTGTTGCAATTTTAGATGATGGTACCAAAATTGAATTCCACAATAAATTGGGTTTTGCTGAAAAAGTTGCAAATAGGTGGTAAACTTTTTTTTTAAAAAATAAAGGAAAAACGCTTAATCAATTTATTTTAAATTTTATTTTTGTTTTTTTTTTTAATTTATTCACCTCTGTAAACTACAAAATTGTTTTCAGTTTCTAAAATTCTAACTTCATATAAAAAATTTTTTAAATGTTTATATAATTGATCCCAAATAAAAATTGAAAGATTTTCTGTTGTGGTTACGATACCTTTAAGTTCTGGAACATCTTCTTCTAAATTTTTGTGATCTAATTTATCCATAACTTCAGTTTTAATGACTTCTTTTAACTCTGTAATGTTCATAAACATACCAATATCTGGGTTGACTTCGCCCTTAACCGAAACTTCTAATGTATAATT
The DNA here is from genome assembly GCF_000190715.1 of Dictyostelium purpureum. Lineage (NCBI taxonomy): Eukaryota > Evosea > Eumycetozoa > Dictyosteliales > Dictyosteliaceae > Dictyostelium > Dictyostelium purpureum. The sequence goes on along the minus strand of NW_003519441.1, from coordinate 61,607 downwards.
GTGACCATGACTATTTATACATTTTCCATAAACTTTTTTATTTTCTTCTAAACTTAAAGAATCTGAAAATAATCTATGACTATTATGTATATAAAAAAAAATGTTAATAATTTTTTAAATCAATGTTATCAAAACGAATCCAAAATTTTAAAACAAACCTTGATGAAAAAACTTCACGTCTGGTTAAAATTACTTGTCTTGGCATTATATATATTATTATGTAATAATTTTATTACTATTTATTTTTATTATTACAATATAATGATATTTATTTAATGGATAATAATAAATGAGTGTTTTAAAAAAAAAAAAAAAAAAATTTTAAAACAAAAAATTTTAAAAAAATTAAAAAAAAAATTTTAAAATATTTAAATTAAAAAAAAAAAAGATGTACTGATTCTTTTTTGGGAATCTTAATTGTTCTCCATGATGACAAACATTCCAAAAAAAAACTAATTGGAATTTTTTAACACACACTTTGTCATAAAAGAGAAATAAAAAATATATATTATTTATCTATTCAATCTTTTTTTTTTTACTTGGTTTTTTTTTTTTCTTTTTTTCTTTTTTTTCTTTTTTTTCCTTTTTTTTTTTTTTTTTTTTTTTTTTTTTTTTTTTTTTTTTTTTATTATTTTAAAAAAAAAAAAAATTTTCAATGAATAAAATTTTAAAATTTTATAATAAAATGTGATTTTTGCTAAAATGATTATTTAAATTTTAAAAATAAAATGTGGATAAAAAAAACCAAAATTAAATTTTTTTTTTTTTTTTATTTATTTATTTTTTTAAAAAATATGTTTTATTAAATTTTGAAGAAAAAATAAATAAAAAAAAAAATAAAAAAAAATAATTTTGTAGATCATATATACTCCATTGTATTGTTTATTTGTAATATTTTGTATAATTGAGATATAAAAAATTATTAATCTTTTTAGACTCGAAACATATATATTATATTACAATTGTTAAAGATTTCTTAAATTTACCATTCGGTAAAATATGCTAAAAAAAAAATGGGTGGATTAGTGGGTGAATATTATAATAAAAAATTAAAAAAAAAACTGGATATTTTAAAATGAAGGAGTTAAATAAAATAATTATTAATATTAATATTATTATTTTTTTTTTGTTATATTTATAATAACTGAACCAAAAAAAAAATTATATTATTTTAAAAAAAAAATTTTTAAATGGCTATTCCAAACCCAACTAATTAGTTGGTTTTTTTTTTTTTTTTTTTTTTAATTTTTTTTTATTTTTTAAATAATTTTTTTTTTTTGAAAATTATCTTGCTTATAAAATCCAAAAAGTTTTTCATTCATTTTTTTTTCATTATTATTTTTTTTTTTTATTTAAATACACATATATATATATAACAAAATGTCAGAAGTTGAAAAGAAACAACAAGTTCTTACTGGTATTGATAGTATGTATTTAACTTTAACATATTATTAAATTATCATTTAAATATCTATTTAAATTTTAAATGATAAATATATAAAATTTTAAATTAAAAATTTTAAATTCAAATATTAATTCATTTTCCAATTTTCTTTTTTTTTTTTTTAAACTAATAATATTTTAGCCTCACGTAAAGTTGGTTCATCATTCACCGAAAAATTATCAGATGAAGCCATGAAATTTTTCTGTGATGTTGCCAAACTTCCATTCTCACAACAAGCTGTTCACTTCTTAAATGCCTACTGGTTTGAAATTAGAAATGAAGCTGAATTCATTTACACTGTTGCTTGGGAAAAAATCAAATATGCTGATATGCACAACAAAGGTATTCAATTAGTTTACAAATATGATGAAGGTAACGATCTCGATTTCGATATTGCCCTTTATTTCTATGAAATCCTCTGCAAATTCGTCGAAGACGACAAAAACAAAGCCTACAAAGATGGTTATGCCAGATCACAACCAGAAATGTTAACTGCTCTCAAACGTAAACAAGAATTAAGAGAAAAAGTCGATGTTAACTTTGATGGTCGTGTCTCTTTCCTTGAATATCTCTTATACCAATACAGAGATGTTGCCAATCCAGCTGATTTCTGTCACCGTTCAATGAACCACGACGAACATCCAGAAATTAGAAAAGCTCGTTTAGCTCTCGAAGAAGTCAACAAACGTATTCGTGCCTACGAAGAAGAAAAAGCTCGTCTTGAAGCTGATTCACAATTACCAGGTGTTAAAGGTCTTGGTGCTAAAAATATGTTAGCTCAAATCGATTCAAGCCCATTAAAAGAAGAATTAAACAAAGCCCTCATTACTGCTGAAGCTGCTGTTCGTATCGCCTCAAAGAAATATGGTGGTCAATCAGGTGTTGGTGGTGCTGATGGTGGTGCCTCAAGTGAAGGTGCTCTCTGGTGGATGAACAGAGATCTCGAAGAAAAGAAAAAGAGATACGGTCCATCAAAGAAATAAGCTTTTTAACCGTTTCGATTCAATATTTAAATTTGTATACTTAAACCCTTTTTAAAAATATTAATTTATAAATCATTAATGTTTTTATGTGTATCAAAATAAAAAAATAAAAAAAAAAAAACTAAATTATATTTATTAAAATTAAAAAAACTATTATTTTTTTTTTTTTTTTTCTAAAAATAAATTATTTTGTGAAAATTTAAAATATTTTGTAAAAACTAAAAAAAATTGTGGATCGGGTATTTGAGTGCGATCATTTTATTTTTTAACAGATATCTGTTTTAGATTAATATTTATTTATTACAGTTATTATTATTTATTTTTATTTTTTTTGTTGTTAATTATTATAATAAAGTGTTTTTATTCCAAACATCATCTATCATTGACTTTAATAGATTTGTATCATATGATGATTTTAAAACTGTGAAGAATTCGATAAATTTGGGCTCTCTAATGGTCTTTAAAAATGAGCCAAATAGAGCATATATGTGCTGCCCCCTTTTAATTTCTTTTAAAGACTCGTCTAGGGATAGTTCTAAAAGTTTTTCTAATTCAAACCACCAAATATGATTTTTTTCTGTATATTTAAAAAAATAAGAATAAGTAATTTTTTTTTTAATTTCAATAAAGTTATTGTTTATATTTACCTGTGTTTTCAATACGCTCTTTAATGGGTTTTTCTTTATTTAATAAATATACAGATCTAAAATCATTATCCAATATATATCTATTAATTGGACATATATACATTGCATATCTATTAAAATAGTTTTCTATTTTTGTTATCAAACCAACATTATATAAATCTTTATTTGTTAAAATACTGTTGAATAATAAAGTGGATTTCTCTACACCAGCAATACATCCTCTATCTTTAGAGTCATTTATAAAAAGTCCTAATGTTTCTTCTGAAAATTCTCTCGCTGCGCAAAACTCTGTTGATTCGGTTGGTCCGTCTTTATATCCACCAAAATCACTGAATCCACGTCTTTCATTACCTGTATATAAAATATTTTTTATTATTAGCTTAATAAAAAAAGGTACAAAATAAATAAATATTTTTACCTAATAAAACATATATTTTTCCATTATGAACTGTATAGGGTAATATACCTGCTGCACCAAATGGTGAGTTTCTGTAAAGTATTGACATTTAATGAATAAGTTATTTAATAAATAATATAAATAAATTATTTTTAATACATTTGATGGAAAATTGAGAAAATTTTTTATTTTTTATTTTTTAATTTATTTTAATTTTTAATTTTTTTTTTTTTTTAAATAAAAGAAAAATTTTATCAGAAAAATAAAAAAATATCGGGTGGTAATAATAACAAAATTAGTTTTTTAATTTTAATATTCATTATATCCATAAATACATTAGTTTTAATAATCATTTTGTAAACTTGGCTATAGTTTCAATATAGTTTTAAAATATTACAGGGTAGATTTGGAAATATAGACTTTGTAAAGCATAGCATATTACAACTTTAATTAAAGCATAATTTTGATTGAACAGTGTTTGGACACAGATTTAAATTGGTTAAAGATTATATATTTGCTGCCAAATCAGATGTATTAAAAAATAAATAAAATTTACAAAACCAAACATTATTAATAATATTGAAGTTAGATTTTTTTTTTTAAAAAATAATTCTTTTATTTATTTATTTATTTATTTATTTTTTTTAATTTTGCTGCTTTAATTATAACTTTGACAGTTGTGCTTTTTCTATATAGGAATGCAATTATAACGATTAAACAAGCAACACCCACTATAGGAACAGTTACAACAACAGGGATAAACCATTTTCTACTTGATTTGCATTCTTTAAAATCGGGTGAAACTATCAATGAAAAATCAGGGTCTATTACACAGCTATCGCAATGTGGTAAATTTAAAGATAATATGACGGATGAAGGTGTTGAGGTATCATTATTTACAGATGTACTATAAAAAGTTGGTCTACCATCAGAAATTAATTTGTTTATGAATCTACCTGTTAAGGCTTGATTATTTCTAGATATTTTAATATAATTAAATGTGGATATATCATTGAAATGGGTTGTATCTATTTCGGTATCCCTTTCATTACATTCAGCTGATTTTAATTGATCTACAGTTGATACAAAATCCAATACCAATGAATTTAATGTACTTTGATATGGATAGTTGTTAATGGATATAGTAAATTTAATTGAACCTTTTGATAGGCCAAATGTTGTATTTGCAAATGTAAATTCTTTGCCATTTGTTTCTTGAATTTCTTCAATAATCGATATGATGCTGCAATTAGTTCCATTTAGTTGTTGTTTGAATGTGAATATATTGCTTTTGATGTCTGTGTTATTTAATACCCATTTATCTTTTAATACATGTGTTTTAACTGTGTCACCCAAAACATTTACCTCTTTTAATAAATCAAAATAGATTTGGAATCTAGTTTGGCTATTTGTAAGATTGGTTGAACCAGTTTCATTGTCGATGATGGTTTCTCCATTATTTCCTGTCTCACCACCTTCATTTGGTTTTACACTACAGTCATATGATTGATAATTATTTATACATTCACATAAGCCAGTTACTGTATTACATGTTCCTTGATTTTGATTGGTGCAATTATTTGGACAGCTTGCTACAATTTCTTTATATTTATACATTTTGCTACCGACAAAGGTTAAATCATTCTGAACCATTATTACATTTTGTATGCCTTTACCTGGTGGTGCTTCACATTTAATAACTGTTGATGTAGTTAGTGTAATTGGGGAGCATTGTTTATCACCAATAGTAATGGTTAAACCCTTGTGTTCATTTTTAAAATCACCATAGAATGTTGCCTCACCACCGTTTGTATTGGATGGGTCAATGGATGAAATAACATGGGTATTACAATCTTGATATTTTCCATTAGATTGGCACATACAATAACCAGTAGACATATCACACAAACCATTTGGAACATTTATACAACCGTTTGGGCATTGCTTATTGTTTAAACTATTTTTTGAAACCAATATTTTTGTTGTAAGAGTTTTATTCACGGTAATTTCAAGTGGAATTTTATCTGCTGAGCTTGTTTGGGTTGCCACACATGAGGTTTTGTTAAATTCTGTTGCTGAAACAACACAGTTTGCATCATCTAATTTTATAACTTGATCTACATATCCATTGTAGCTCGAAAAATATTGGCCTACTATCACAACTGGTCTACCAAATTCCACAGAGGTGATGATGGGTGCTGCTTGCTTAATTGGGAATGTAATGGTTTTATTTCCTGGGTGTCGGAATCTAATTGAATAGAAATCTCTGCCGTCTAATATATTGTTTAAATCTCCACAAATATATAATTTACCAGGTTGAGTTATTACACTTTTACACTGTACACCCTCGATATACCAATTACTTGGGTTGAGGCCAATGTCATTACCAGTAATTGAAATAGTTGAGCCATCAATTGTTGGTCTTGGTGCGAATGTTGTGCACTCTTCATTTGTATCAAAGTTGGTAAACTGATTTCCTGAAAATCTTTGTTTCATCATTGGTAAATTTGTATTGTCTGTATCATTAAAGTAACATTTAAAACAAGATGGGATCGAGCTATAAATATTATTAGTATTTAAATTTTTTCCAATAAAAAAAATTAAATAATTACATACCCTGTTAATTGGTTATTTGTTACGATTAAATTAGTTGAGCACCATGATGGGCCAACTTCTGAATTTAATTGGTTATTTGAGAAATCGAGAGAATCAAAATCACCTTGATATGTACCCAACAGGGGGCTTATTATTGATTCCCTAACAACAACATTTCTCAAAGGTGAAAATTGACTTAATGGTTGAACTGAATTAATATTAGAACGAACCATTTCAATTTTTGAGTTTTCATTGGCATTAAAGGGGAATAAACCATCGATATTAAAATTTTTTGTTTGCTGTATAGTGATTTTTGTATCTAAAAATGATGGAGCAAGGGTTATTTTTTGGGTTGGTGTTTCTATATTTCCAAACACAACCATTTCTGAAATTGGTATATCTAATGAAAAAATAGATAAAGGTATTTGGGTTTCAAGATATGAAATTAGTTGAATTTTTGTTGCTTTAATAGTTGAAAGTTTTGAGATATCTGATGGGTCAAAGCCATAATCAAAGGTGATATCGACCTCTTTTAGTTTGGTGAATTTTGAAAAATCTATTATTTGTTTTGGTGTTATTATTAAAATTTCTGTAAGTTGGTTTTGTTCTGTAGGTGCTTTTAAATCCACAATACTGTAAAAAAGAGAAAATCTGTTTACATTTTTAATAAAAGATAAATCCAATGTAGTTAAATTGAAATCGGTTGTATATAAATCTCTACAAAATAAATTTATAAATTTTATAAAAAAAAACAATAAGAATAAAAATTAATATACAATTAATATACAGCAATAAAAAAAAAATATTACATACAAATTAGAATATCCTGGTAACTCTGAATTTATTGGATTTAGAAAGTTTCCATTTAGGGTGAGAGCATTGACTTTAGTTGAAATCTTGGTTATTAAGAAGTTTTGTTCGAAATGAAATGAAAACAAACTCACCTCAGTTAGATAATAAAGGCACGAAATATCGGAAACTAATAGTGGGTCATTTTTTGTCTGTGGATTTACTAAATTAAGTCTAAAATTATGTTTATTATTTAATAATAATGATATTAATATAATTTTTGAAAAAATGTAAATTAATTTTAAAAAAAATAAAAATAAAAAATTATATATAAATATACCTTTCAATGAAACCACTTGAACCACAATAATTAGTAGAATATGAACAAATATCATATAAACCATTTTTAAAATCAAAACCAAAGCTATATTTATTTTCTAAATCTGCAATACATTTTTGTTCTTGTAATTGGCTTTGTGAGCTTACAAATAATATATTATAAACTACTAAAAAAATATTTATTAAAATTATTTTATTTATATTCATGCTATACAATATGGTGAAAATAATCTAAATAATTTTTATGAGATATTTGGTTTGTTTCGTAAAAAAAAAAAGTAAAAATAAAAAAATATATTTTTTTTTAAAATAAAAAGGGTCCCCAACCATATAATAAAAATTTATTAAAAAAAATAATAAAATATCTGGTAACCAAAAATAAAAAAAATATTCTTTTGGTCGAAAAACAAATATTTCTTTTAGATTTCAATAATAAGTATGAAATAAACATGTAAAACACAATCAATTTTTCTTTTTCTTTTTCTTTTTTTTAAAGTATATTTATTTTATTTATTTATTAGATTTTTTTGTTGGTGCTTTTTTTGATGAAACTTTAGTTTGTTGTGGCTTTTGTGGTTGTTTTTTTTGTTGTGGTTGTGGTTTTTGTTGTGATTGTGGTTTTTTTTGTTGTGGTTGTGATTTTTGTTGTGGTTTGCTGTTATTATTTTTTTTATTATTTTTTGGTGGTGGAACTTCCTCTTCCTCTTCACTATCAATAGCATATAACATATCATCACCGTCTTCTTCTTCATCGTCATCGCTGGCATATAACATATCTTCATTAAACTCATCATCATCATCATCAATATCGGCATCTCCTTCCATTTCTTCATCATCTTCTTCGTCATCAATATCAGCATCTCCTTCAATTTCTTCATCATCTTCAATTTCTTCACCGTCTTCAATTTCTTCATCGTCTTCATCTTCGACAATCTCTTCCTCTTCTTCGCCTTCAATTTCTTCTTCCATTTCTGGATTAATATAATTACCATTTTCATCTAAAATATTATCTGCTGATTCTTCAATTTCTTTGAATGCTAAATAGGCTCTATTCATTTGGTTTTTTAAAGAATACATCATTTTTCTGTTAACTTCTAATGTGGTCCTAAAAATAAAATAAATAAAAAAAAGTAAATATTTTTTAACATTTAAATTTTGGGGTTCCAAAAACTATTATTACTATACTTACTTGGATGAAGCACATTTGAAGAATAATTTTGAAAGCATACCATAATCAACAATAAAGAGTTCTGGTTTATCATCTGAATATCTAATACCCTCCTTTGGTAAATAAAATGCATCTTTCTTTTCAAAGATTGAATAGGTGGTTACAAGACGGGTGAAAACTCTTTCTTTAATACGTCTGCAGGCTACATCATCTTCACTCTTTGATAAGAAATTAATAAATGGTAAAAGAATTTTAGTGAGATAGAATGGATCCATGGCACCTTGTGTAACTTTAAATAACTCTTCTAAATAGATATCGGCAAAATGTAAAACAATACCATTGGTTAATGTAGAGTTCTTTGGATTGAGTACTGTATCTTTGAAAACTTTAACTAAACCACTATAGATTTCGTCATTTGATTTATTTTGAAGTTCTTCTCCTTCCTTTGGTGCAACATAATATTTCTTTAATAATTTGAATGATGAATGTACAATTTTACGAGATAATAAATAAAATTTATCAACACGATATTGGTCAATGTGATTCCAATGATTTTGTAATGTTATAAAAAAACACTTTACAAATAAAAACGAATCATTATAATCTTTAAATAATGTTGTTAATTCTGCAATTTTAGTTGAAACTTCGTCTTGAACAACTAATTTATCTGTATTATAAAAACCTTTTTATAAAAAATAAAATAAAATTTAAAATTAGTTTTAATTTTAAAAACCCTATTTATTTATTAATGTATTACTTACTTAAAAATAAACCTTTCCAAATTTTTAATAATTGAATTTCTGATAGTTTTTCGTGTTTAACAGCAGTTCTAAGTTTAATGAGAGCTTGTTGTTTAAAGTTACTACTACCACTATTTAATTTATGTGCGATTACAATATCAATTGTTCTTTCTTTTTTATTTACAACAGTTTTAGCAACTTTGGTTGATTCTGTCATTTTATAATTTATTTTATTTTGAATCAAACTAATGATAGTTTTAAAAAAAAAAAAAAAAAAAAAAAAAAAATCGTATTCGTTTTTTTATAAAAAAAAAAATTTAATTTTTTTTTAATTATTTTTAATTTTTGTTTTATTTTTATTTTTATTTTTATTTTATCATTATTTTTTTAAATTATTATTTTTTTATAACATCTATTTTAATTTATTAATTGTTTGTTTATTTTATTCATTTATTTGTTAATTTTTTTTTTTTTTTTTTTTTTATTACTAAAAATTTATTATAAATTTATTTTGTTTGTTGAAAATTTCCAAATAAAAAAATAATTCAAAAATAAAATTAAAAATTTAAATTTAAAAATTTTTTTTTTTTTTTTTTTTTTATAATTTCAAAATTTAATTTCATGAATATAAATATATAAATAATATCTATATATATATAAATAAATAAATAAATAAACTAATAAATAATATAATATTTTACAATGTCATCAAGTGACAGAAAATATAGAGATTATGACGATAAATATAGATCAAAAAGTCCAATAAAAGAAAAGAGAGATAGGTCCAAAGATAGAGCCAAAGATAGAGTCAGGGATAGATCAAGAGATAGGGATGGATCAAGAGACAGAGACAGAGATAGAGATAGATCAAGAGACAGAGACAGAGACAGATCAAGAGATAGAGATAGGTCAAGAGAAAGAAAAAATAGAGACAGAGATGTATCAAAAGAAAGAAAAAATAAAGATAGGAATAGAAGTAGAAGTAGAAGCAAATCAAGAGATAGAAAAAAATCATCATCATCATCATCGTCACACAAAAGAAATAGAAAACATTACAGTGACAGTGAAGAAAGTGATTATACAAGTAGTAGCAGCGATGAAAGTGATAGAGAAAGAAGAGAAAGAAGAAAAAGAAAAAAAGAAGAGAAAAGAGAAAAAGAACTAAGAAAAGCAAATGAAACACCAGAAGAAAAAAGACAAAGAAGAATTGAAAAAAAACAAAAAAAAGAAGCAAATAGAAAGAATGATATTGACTTAACTGGCTATTCAAATGACATGAATCCGTTCAATGATGCTAATTTACAAGAGAAATTTGTGTGGAAAGCCAAAAGAGAAAAGTTTATAAAAGAAGGTATGAGACCAGACGAATATGATTCAAAATATGGCAAAAAGAGAAAAGAAGATATTCAGGAGGAGTTAGAAAAGGCCAGAAAGAAGCGTGAACAGAGGGAAAAAGAACAGCAAATTTGGGAGGAGGAAAAAGAACGTTTACAGCGTATGAAGGATATGTCCAATAATGAAGAGCTCGAAAAGAAAGAGGAAGAGTTTCACTTTTTACAAGCTTGCAAACGTTGTGAAACTCGTTTGTTTGATAATCGTCCAAAGCCAATCGATTTCCTTTATAAAACATTAAATATGCTCCATCTACCAGATCATCGTGAAAACCGTGAACCAGTCTCAATGATTCAATCAATCTACGATCCAAAAATACTAGAAGAGCTAATCGAGGGTATTCGTGACTTTACCTATTTGGATACCGATCAAGATAACTTGGAGTTTTGGGAGGCAGCTTTAGAATTGTCAAATTATCAATTGGGCGTTAGAAATGGCGAAGACCCAGCAAACTCCGATTCCAGTGCACTTCATCACTCACTTACAAATGACATTAGAAATATTCTTCAAGGAAAATCATTTAAGGATTTAGTCAGTTTGGAAACCGATATTTTGCAAAAATTAGAATCTGGTTCTGCAATGAATGTTGAATACTGGGAAACTCTTTTAAAACATTTAAAGATTTATAAATCATCCGCATTCCTAAAAGAGAAATTCATCAGTAATCTCAAACAAAGACTATCAGATATCGAAACAGAAAAATACCTCAATGACATTTCAAATGATTCAAAATTACCATTCGAATACAATCCAGAGGTTAAAAATACTAATAATAACAATAATAGTAATAATAATGAAGAGGGTTCATCTAAATCAAATACAACCGATAATAGCGAAAAATCAAAAGATCCATATGACGAAGAAAATGAATTTGATGAACAGTTTGATTTGGAAGTTGCATTGGAACCAAAATACTATTCATGGCACGACAAATATAGACCTAGAAAACCAAAATTCTTTAATAGAGTACATACAGGATATGATTGGACTAAATATAATCGTACTCATTATGACAAGGACAATCCACCACCAAAGGTAGTTAGAGGTTATAAATTTAACATATTTTATCCAGATCTCATCGATACATCAAAATCACCTCAATTTTATGTTTCACCATCACCAGATAATCCCGATACATGTATTTTAAGATTCCATGCAGGACCACCCTACGAAGATATTGCTTTCAAAATTGTTAAGAAAGAATGGGAAAAATCTCACAAATATGGATTTAAATGTGTTTTTGAAAAAGGTGTGTTACAGCTTTGGTTCAATTTCAAGAGATATCGTTATCGTCGTTAATCAATTATTGCCATCACATTTAAAAATAAATAAAATAAAAAATAGTTATTATAAATCTTTTTTTTAGTTTTTTTTTAATTTTTTATAGATGTATATTTAAGAACCATTTTAATTTAAAAAAAAAAAAAAGCAAAAATAAAATTTTTAAAAAAATTTAAAAAAGAGTTAAAAATCTTTTTTTTTTTTATTTTTTTTTATTTTTTATTTTTTTGTTTTTTATATTCTTTTTTTTTTAAAAAAAAAAAAGTATAACAAGTTTTTTAAAATATTAACTACAGATATATATTTATAGTATTATTTATAAAGTAATAAATGACAAAAGTTAAAGAGAATCCATTTTCTTTTTTTAGCTTTAATAAAGAAGATAATATAAATAATAATAATAATAATAATAATAACATAAATAATATAAATAACAATAATAATGTAAATATTAATAATAATAATACAAATAATGTAAATAGCGCAGCACATTCTCCTCCAGTTAATCCACCAATTATACCACCTCCAACAATTATACCACCACCTCCAACAATACCCCCACCACCTGTTAACGAAATACCACTCCCAACATTTAACAATACTGCATCAGTTACCACAACAAATAAAATAAAGACAAACCCAGAAACAACAAAGAGTAATAAATCTAAAATAAATACAAACCTATTTGATGATGATGACGACGATGATGAGGAGGACGATGACGATGATGACGATGATGATGATGAAATGGAAAGCAGTTTACAACCAAAGCCAAGTTTACCTAAAGCCCCAACTATCCCCGCAAATATAATAACGCCACCACCAGTAGCAGTTTCTTCAATTAGTAAAACTAATAAAACTGTAGCACCAGTATCTGCATCAATACCAACACCTACAGTAACAGCCTCATTATCAACAACAACAACAGTACAGACAAAAAAGAAACTTACACTTCTATTTGATGATGGGAATGTAAATAATGAAGACGAAGAAAAATTAGAAAAATTCGATAAGAGTATACCAATGGCATTACCTACCGTTTCAATTATATCACCAACAACCACTGTAACAGGAGCAACCGCAATAGCACCAAATTCCCTCTCAACTAGTTTTGATGGTCATGTTTTAGCAAGCGCAAATACAAATTTAATTGATAAAAATGTAGTTATAAATGGTTCAACAACTGTATCCAACAACAACAATAGTAACGATAATAGTCTTAATAATAATACCAATAATGAATTAAAAGAAGAAAATGAAAATTTAAAAGAAGAAATTACAAAATTAAAGTCAATGGTAAAAGCATTAAAGGTTCAATGTGTAAAGTATAAAAACGATAAAGAATCAGCAGAATTAAAATTACAACAAACAGAGAATAGATTAGAACAGTTCAAAATAAAAGAAGCAAATGAAACCAAAATAATGGAGGATATGGTAGCACAGGTTGAAGAGAATCTTTTAGCAACAAAAAAAAGAGCACAAAATGCAGAGAATCAAGTTGAACAATTAAAAAATGACATCTCACTTCTTAGATCAACAGGTTCAAACAATCCAGAGATTCAAGAGCTTCGTTACAGACTCCAAGATGCTAAAGAAAAGGGCAAAATGGTCACCCACTTACTTTATCAAGCCTCAAACGATGCCGACATGAATATTAAAAATTTGATGAGAGGTATTGAAACTTTACAAAATATTTCAGGAATATTAACCTCAATTGACAAGATCTCAACAATGCCAAATTGATCTTTAATTTCAACCCTCAAAAACAAATAAAATAAAATAAAATAAAATATAACCCAAAAAGTAAAAGTAAAAAAATAAAACTAAAAAAAAGTGGTGGACACCACTTCACCAAAATTTTTTTGGTGTGTTAATCATAATATCGTTATCGTGTGCGTATGGTTTTTTAAAATAAAAAAATAAAACCAATTAAAATTTAGACCAGAGTGTCTTTTTGAAGGTATGCACGAAAAAACTAAAATATCAATATAAACATGCCAAAAGAAAAAAAATTTGATATGAAATTTTATTTTTTTTAAATTTTTTTTTTTTAAATTTTTTTTTTTTAATTTTTAATTTTTTTTTTTTAAATGATTCAAAGATTTATACAAAGAAAATTATTATCATAATAAAAAAAAAAAAAAACTATTCACTATTGTTTTTGTTTGTATTATTCTTCAAATTCACTATAACAAAATTAATTTTTCTTTGTGGTGTTCTTGAATTTTTTTTTTTTTTTTTTAAAAAATTAAATTTCCACATTCATTTAATCACATTCATTCGTTTAATAAATTCTAAACAGTTTTTTTGTAAATAATATAATTCTGTAAATTTTAAAACAAAACAAAAAAAAACTAAAATAAAAATAATGAATAAAAGTTTTGGACCATTTAGTTTGGTTTTTATAATCATTTTTATCAGTTTAACTATAATGTCAATTACAAGTACAAAATCAATGGTACAAAGTACAGTACCACAAGGTGGTATGATGATGTACGAAATTTCAACTAGACCATGGATGTATAATCTTTCAGTTACTTATAACAAACCTATTAATAGTATTGCTGGTAAGTAGAATAATATAAAAAATGGTGTGTGCAATATAAAATATAATATTAATTGAACTATATTTTATTTCCAATAGATATTCCATTCCAAGAATTTCAAAAAATTAAAGATATGGGATTTGATATGATTTGGATGATGGGTGTTTGGGAATTAGGTGAATATGGTATTAATTATGATCAAACCAACGGACCATTATTACAACATTATGCCCAAGTTTTACCAGGTTATACACAAGCAGATATTATTGGTTCACCATATGCTGTCACCAATTATTCAGTTAATCCACAAGTTGGTCTCGAACAAGATTTAGTTAATTTAAGAAAACAACTTAATGCTATTGGTTTATTATTAATGTTAGATTTTGTTCCAAATCACACTGCTGTTGATTGTCCATGGACTAGCTCAGATATAGATTATTATATTCGTGCACCAGAAGGAACACCAACTCCATATGATAACAACACCTATCTTCCAAATGGTATTGCCTACGGTAGTGCTGGTTGGGGTGGCTCTTGGTTTGATACTGCTCAATTAAATTATTGGAACCCAGTGTTAATTAAACAAAGAATTCAACAGTTATTAACGTATGTGATTTATAAATTTTATTCATTTATTTATTCATTAATTTATTAATTTATTAATTAAAATTTTTTTTTTTTTAATTTTAGTGTTGCATCATTTGCTGATGGTATTAGATGTGATATGGCCTATTTATTATTAAATTCATTATTTGGATCTAATTGGCAATCACAATTATCATCATGGGGATTCCAACAACCAGAACAAGAGTTTTGGGAAATTGCAATTCAAATTGTTAAAGAATCATATCCAAATGTTATCTTTTTAGCAGAAGTTTATCACCCATATGAAGAAAATCTTCAACAAGTTGGCTTTGATTATACTTACGACAAAATGCTTCACGATATTCTTAATGGTGGTGATATGAACGCCGTTAGAGCATGGATTTCAGGTCATTCAAAACAATTCACTACTCATTCAGCTCACTTTATTGCTAATCATGACGAACCAAGAGGTGCTTCATTCTTTGGTAGCTGGTGGAGATCCAATGCCGCTGCTTTAATTACTTACACATTACCAGGTCTTCGTTTCTTCTGGTGGGGTGATTTCGAAGGTTACTCAAATCAATTAGATGTTCATTTAAGACGTGAAGAATCTGAACCAGCTATTGGTGATGCCATGGCTTTCTACAATACTTTTACCTCAATTGTAAGCGACCCAGTTTTCAAATTTGGTGAATTCACTTATTTAAATTGTACAAACGATCAAGAAAGTTGGAATCTTGTTGCCTATAAATGGACCTATCAAAACGAAAAAAGACTTTGTGTATTAAACTTTTCAGATCAACAAGGCACTGGTACTATCATCCTTGATGATGCCGAACCAGCCAATGGTAATGACACAATTCCAGTTACCGATTTACTTTCAGGTACTACTTATTATCGTTCATCTGAACAAATGAGAACCTCTGGTCTCTATGTTGTTATTAACTCCTGGTATGGTCAAATTTTCAAGTATTAATAATATTTAATATATATATAAAAAAAAAGGAAAAAGATATTTATTTTAATAAATATATAAAAAAATAAACTAAATAAAATCTTAAAATATTTTTAATTTTTTATAATATAAAAACAATTTGTAGTTATATGTTTTATTTTTAATTCGTTTAATTAAAAAGGTTTATTTTTTTTAATTGGCTTATATTTTTTATTTCTTTTTTTTTTAAAATTTAATATATACAGTTTTATCGTTTTTAATATTATTATTATTATTATTTATTATTTATTATTTCGTTATAAAGATTCAATTAGTTGTGACATATCTTTAAATTGTTGTGCAAAATTCTAAATAATAAAATATGAATGAGTAAATTTGTGATTATATAAATATGAATAATTAATTAATTTTTTACCTTAAACTCTGAAATTGTAAGCTCGAATGAATGAGCAGTAACTTTGCTATTTGAATCTAAAACTTTAATAAAAACTGTGATGAATGGTGTATTTAATTGTGATGAATGATTTGATGCTGATGCAACACCAAGCTTCCATTGAAAATCTACAAGTTTTCCTATATTAAATACCTAGTTTTTTTTAGTAAATTAGTTATCTATTCGTTATTATTACTATTTTAAAGAGCAATCGAATTTATATTTTACTTTTTCCATTGTATCTGTGTTCTAAATGATTATATTTCCAAAAAATTTAAAAAAAAATAAAAAATAAAATTTTTTTAATTTTTTTTTTCTTTTTAAAATTTTTTTTTTCAATATTTTTCATTTTAATTTAAAAAGCATTTTTTATCAATAATATTTAGTTTATATTTTTTTGGAATAACTATACACATTAAAACTAATAAATAAACTATAATTATATCAAACCCAATACTATGCATTGATAAAAAATAAAAAATACAAAACATACTATTATTATAAAAAATATTATAAAATAAATAAATAAAATATATTGAGCTAATGGATAACTTGGTTTTATAAATTTTGTAAATTTTAATTTTATTATTTTTTTATTAGTATAATTAATAAAAAAAAATTTGTAATATTACTTTAAAAAAATAAAAACTAGAATATCTAGGTTCCTATATTGTTTTAAATTATCCTTATTATTAATTTAATAATTTGGAAGAGGAGGAATATGGTGATTATATATTATTATTTATTGTTATTGGAATTATTTAGTATGAAAAATCAAATATTTTAATTGTTGAATCTTCATAACCAGTAATTAATTTTGAGTCATTAAATTTAAGACAACAAACTGCCGATTGACCCTTTATTGTGTTTAGATTTGCACCGGTTTTCATATCCCATAATTTGATAGTACTATCAGTTGAACCACTTAATAATTTATTACCTTTAAATTGTAAACAATGAATCATATTATCATGACCCTTTAATGTACGAATTAATGAACCATTCATATCCCAAATCTAATTTTTAAAAAATATAAATAAATAAGTATTATTTAAAAACAATTTTAAATATAATATTTATAATTACCTTTAAGAAACTATCATGGCTACCACTTACTAATTGGCCATTTTCATATTGAAGGCAGTTAATTTTATGAGTATGTGCACGAATAGTGTTTATACAGTGGGCATTCATATCCCAAATCTTGATAGTTTTATCATAGGAACCAGATACAATAAGATCTTGACCATTGTGGTTTACTGCTTGTAAACATCTAACAGGAGCTGTATGACCTCTCATAGTTCTTAAACATGTTGAGGTATTTAAATCGAATACACGCATTGTACCATCTACACAACCACAGATTAAAGAGTTGTCCATAATTTGTAGACACCAAACAGAGCTGTGTGTTTGAATTGTTTCTAAGCAACTACCATCTTGACGATCCCAGATCTTTAAACTTCCATCTGCGCTACCACTAACCAAACGTGTTTCTGTACTTCCCAAACAAATTGTGCCATTTTTGTGACCAGTAAGTGTTTTTGTACAACGTTTTTTGCTATCATCTAGATCATCTAAAAACTGTGCGCTATTACCAACTCCATTGCAATTCCATTCTTTAACTGTCATATCTTCGCTGCCACTTATTAAGGTATTGCTATCTGATTCGAATAAAAGACTCCATACAATCTCCTTATGACCTCTTAATATAGTTGTACTATACTTCCCTCTTCTCCAATTTGTATCTTTTCTATATTCACCAACATACCAATTACTATTCCAGCTTAATTTATTGTTATTATTGTTGTTATTGTTATTGTTATTGTTATTGTTATTGTTATTGTTATTGTTATTATTGTTATTATTATTGTTATTATTTATATTTTCGCTTGAATTATTTAATGATTCTATGCCACTACTACAACTTGAAATTGATGAAGAAGATGATGATAATGAAGAGGATAGAGATGATAGAGATGATGTTGATGCTGATCTAGGAGTTGTTGGAATGTAATAGTTTGAACCGTCTAATAATCTTCTTTGTAAGCAGAGGTCTCTCCATAAACCCAAATCAAATGCTAATGATCTCCATTTAGTTGAAACTCTGCAAACTCCTCTACATATGTCCAATGGTGAAAGGAATTTAAAAATATGTAACATAACTTCTTCAGGCAAAATTAAAGTTAAAGTACGACACTCTACTTGAGATAAATTATATTTTGTTGCGATTGAGTGGTAGCTATTAGTTATTGTTTTTATTTGGTCCTCTTTCTTTTTTTGAACAGATTTTAAAAATTGTTTTTTTATTTGGATATCTTTTAATATTGCATCTTTTGCTTCTTGTAAAGTTGAAATTGTCTTTTCAACTGATTGCAATTCTAATTTTTTTTTCTCTATTAGCCCTAGCGTCTCTTTTTCATCCTTTAAAACCTCTGAAACCAATGGATCGCCACTATACCAACTATCTATATCCATATAAACCATATCATCCTCCTCTATATCTATATCCATTTTATTTTTATTTTTAAAAATATTTTTATTATTACTATTGCTATTATCAATACCATTTATTTTATTTATACAATTATTGTGGTTAAATCTATTATTTTTATTACATCTTAAACAATCTTCTTTTTGTTGATTATTATGGTTTACCATAATGATACTATTATTTGAATTATTGGTTTTAAAACATTTCCTATTATTATTGCTGCTGTTATTACTATTATTATTTAAAGAGCCATTTTGGTTACTGTCATTATTTAACTGTTGCTCTAATAAATCGGTGCTACTGGCTGCACCAACTGTTGTGTTACCATTTGAACATATCACATCATTTAATTTCTTTCTTTCTCTTTTCTTCTTCTTTTTATCTCTGAGAGTATTAATATCCTTTGGTATTATATCAATCATTTCTGATATGAATTGTTTTGAACTTTAATTTAATTTTGGGAAAAGAATCTATATTTTAAAATTTAATAATTTTTTGAAAAAGAAAATATTATTATTAAATTTTTTGTTTAATGATTAATTTTTAGAGATTTAAATAAATTTCTTAAAAATTTTTATTTTTTTTTTTTTTTTATTATTTTATATTAAAAAAAATATTATTTTATTATTATTACTATAAAATTATTATTATTATTATTATTACTATTAATTTTATATGAATATAAATTAAAATAATTTAAAAAAATAAAAAAAAATAAATAAAAAATAATTTTTAATAATTTTTATTTAAAAGTAATATTAAAAAAAAAAAGATATATAATTATGTATAGTATTAGTGTATGTGAATAATTTTATTTGTTTTATATAATTATTTGTGTGTGCGTGTGTAATTTAAATTAATGTGTAGAGAGAGGAAAAAATTTAATAAAATAAAATTAATTAAAAAAAAAAAAAAAAAAAAATATTGTTTTTATATACAATTTAAAATAATAATTTATCCAATTTATAATGTATATATATATCTAAGGGAAAAGAGGGTGAGTACATGTGAGTTGTTTATTTGTATTTGTGTTTTTGTGCGAGTGTTTGGATAGAAAGAAAGTTTTCTTTTTTTTTTTTTGGGTGGATGTGTGTTAATTTGTGTGCGAATGTGTGTATGTGTGGTAAAGTGGGTTAAATATTTACTTTATGTATATATGCACTTTTTAACATATAAAAATTTTAAATTGTTATATGAAATTAATTTCTCTATTTGTTTTTTTTCTCTTTACTCTTTATGTGTATAATAAAAAAAAATAACAAAATAAAAAAAGAAAAAAATATATATATATTTTTTTTTTTTAATTTCTAAAAATATTAACAGTGATGTTAATTATGTAAAAAACAATTATTATAACATGAAACAATTTAACACACAAACACACACTTATTGAACAAAGAATTTTTTTGAGTGGGGGGTGTTTTTTTAAATTTTAATCTAACATTTGTTTAAAAATAGAACAAAAAAAAAAAAAATTATTTAAATTTTAATTTTATATAATTTAATTTAAATTTAAAATTAAATTTTAGGAAAGTTTTCTATAATGATTAAATCTTAAACACCACACATACTATTTTTATTGAATATGTTCAAAAAAGTTGTTTTCTTTTAAAATATTATTATTATTATTATTATTATTTGATGTTAGTGCGGAATCAATTTTTTTTTTGATTTGATTTGATTTGATTGATTTGGTTTAAAGGTTTCTGTGTTATAATATTATCAAATAAATATAATTTATAATTTTATTTGATCTATTATATTATTTTATATTATTATTATTATTATTATTATTATTATGAAAATTATTATGTGTTGTTACTATTTCATTTTATTAATTTTATTTTTATTTTTATTTTTATCTTTATTTTTATTTTTATTTTTTTATATAAGGAACAAAAAATACTATTATATTATTCAAATATTGATTCAATATATTTTATAAATCTACTTTGGTAATCTTTTGGGTTAATTGCTGATATTTGAGTCTAACAAAGAAAAAATAAAAAAAAAAGATGTTATTAGTATTGAGATACCTTATTAAAAAAAATATATTAAATTTAATATTAAACTTACTCTATCAAACAACATTCCTTTTATAGCATTTTCACCACGCTTTTTTAAATTATAAGTTGTTAGAATATCAATTAAACCTAAATAATAAACTATACCTCCATCACTTTCTTCTGTATTCGATCTATAAATTATATTTGAAGTTGATAATGATGGTGGTTGTGGAGAAAAAGTTGCATTACCATTACTATTATTATTAAGATCAGATGATAAATCAGTTGCATTCGAGCATGAATTTGAACGATCTCTAATTTTGAATATTGGTAACGGGGTATGAACACTTTCAACAATACCATTAAAATCCTTTTTGAAATAGGATATATCCTTTTTCTCAAGTGACTTTGGACCTTGAGATTCTTTAAGAGTTTGAATTGATTTCTTGTCACTTATATGTAAACCAACCAATAAACTATAATCACATATACCATGGCTGCTCATCCATTCAGAGTCGATTGATAACTGTTGTATAAATACTTTTTTTAATTTACCCAAATGAATCTTTCTTTTTAAATTTAAATCCTTGAATGTTAAATCCTGAATTTGAATATTAATACTATTATCTACACCATTTATTTGATTGCTATTATTACAACTACTATTACTACTATTACTTGTATTCAAACTATCTGTACCGTTTTGATGGTGATGCTGTTGTTGCTCCTCGGCTAATTGTTGCTGAATTTGATTAACATCAACATATCTACCTATTGTTGAACCTTTTAAATCATATTTTTCTTTAATTTCCAACTTTTGTTCAGAATAGAAAAGATTGGCCATTACAACAAATATGATATCTCTATGGGCACTACTATAATAGGAAGCACCACTTAATTTTAATTTACCCTTTAAGCGATATACTCCAAAGAATCTTGGAAGCAAAGTATTTGGATACTTTTTAATGTGTTGATAATATGATGGAAATAATTTAGTGAATGTGTCATACTCGCTTGATGGAATTGTTTTTATAAAGTATTTACAGTCCTCTGATTTATAGAAAAAACTACCACTTCTACCTATAGTTTGAACCTCTAAAAACTTTACAATATCAGATATCTCTGGGTTGCCTATTGATGATTTGGTTCTAAGGAAATCGTTGTCAACATTATAATATTTTCTTATTGCTTTAAAAACCTTTGGTGAGAATATGGTAAACTGCCAATTATCTGATGATGAAGATGTTAATGATGCTGTAGATGATGATAACTCTGTGTTTGTAGTGACTGTTGATGAGGTTATAGTTGTTGTGTTAAATGAATCTGTTGTTGTTGTCGTTGTTGTTGTTGTTGCCATTGTTGTTACAGTTGCTGATGAACTTTCAGATGTGGATACTGGTTGGGGTGGATGTTGTAAATGATGGAATTGATGTATATGCTGTTCCTCTTCTAAATCTACAACTGAATCAATTGGGATTTCAATATTGGTTTCTTGATTAAAATCTTCGTTTGAAAAATCACCAATAATACAAGCCCCGTCTTTTTGATTTGCTGGTGTTTCTCCATTACTATTTTTATTATTTATATTTACATTATTTACATTTAAATTATTGTTATTATTATTACTATTATTATTTTGTCCATTGACTGCCATTGAGTCAATATCACTTTCAAATAATTTTTTAAAACCAATAGTTAATAAATTAATATACTGTTGAGTTTCTTGATCTTGTACTAATTTTTTAGATTGATTTACATTAGCTGATGGTCTATAAAGGGTTTCTTCGATAAAGTCTTTGGAATACTTTAAAATATTAAATGGATTAAAAACGAATCTATATGATGATGAGGATGGTGTTGATGAATTATTTGGTTGTTGCGGTGTTGTGGGTGGTGATGCTTTATTTAATAATTTTGGATCTAATGATACCGATAGTGGTTTAGTTGCTGTACCTTCAGTATTAGTTGACGAGTCTATCGATGTAGTTAATGTTGAAGTAGATATAGTTGCACTCATAACACTAGTATCAATATTAGTACCATTATTATTATTACCATTATTATTATCACTATTATTATTGCTATTTATATTACTATTACTATTATTATCATTACTAACTAAACCACTATTATTCTCTATTTTTTTTGAATTTGAATTTGATCTTGATGGTTTAATTGTAATTAATTGATTTTCTTTTGATTTAATTAAAAAATTTGAAAATGAGGTTGGTGGTGTTCCAATAATCTCCTCAATTGAAGGAGAGTTTACAATTGAAATTGGTGATTGTAAATATGTGAAAAACTTTTTTTGAAGAATTTGGGTATCTGTTAATGCTGGTTGTTTATTGTCAGTATTATTCTTATCTTCAATATAATCATCAACTATAATATTATATTCATTTAATAAAACATTTGATATTTGGATGCACGTTAATGACTCTTTGCCGGTTAATACTAGCATTTTACTTGTGCAACTTAGATCAACCTTTTTATGAATTAAGAAAAATGAAAAAAATAAAAAATATTAGTATAACATTCTATTAATCCCCATGATTTATAAAAAACACCTACCTGAATCATTAACTCCACTATCGCTTTAATAAGGTCATCGCAATCTAACCAAAAGCAACCTTCTGTTGGTTTGCTTAGAAGCAATTGTAAGTGTGATTGACTTATTGTAGGTGGACCAATAAATAGCCATTGCATTAGTGCTGAATAAAAAATAAAGGCTACTGGTAATGGATCAAATATGACTTCGATTGAAACATTATCAATATTGTATTCGACATCTTCCACACCGATTGGATAGACTACCATAATTTGTTTATCCAATGACTTGTTATTTTCACCACTGCTGGTTTTATTATATATTTCTTTGAGCTCTACTGAAAGTACCTTTACTTGTTCATAAAGTGTTCTAAATTCGCACCATTCGAAACATCCTATAATTGAATCATTTTCTTTAATAATCTCACTAATTTTATCTCTATCTTCAATACTGATTTCCAATACTTTAAAATTATTGCTGCTATTGCTATGATTGATACCATTTGTTGGAGTTGCTACTGTTGCTGTACTATCAACTGGTTTTTGTAGAAATACTAAAGTTACTAAACATTCATACTGCGATAAAACTGTGCAAAGTAGATTTGATAAAAAGTCACCTTTATTACCAAAAACGACAACTCTTCTACTACGTAGCATTGATTTTCTTGAAAGAGTTGTGCTTTTACCTGAAAATGTGGGTGAACATTGCTTAACTTTAGATATTAATGGTTGTGGGTTTGGATTGTTTATGGGTTGCTGTGGCTGTGCTGGTATTTGTGATTGAGGAGATTGCAATTGTTGGTTTGCATTATTGTTTGCATTACTTTTAAGTTTTGTTTTAATCTTATTAAATCCTATCATTTATTAAGTATTGATTATTGTTTTTATTATTACTATTATATTTTATTACTATAAATTTTCTAAACTATTTATTATTTTATTAGTTTTAATTTATTATTATTTGTAATCTTTTCATTAATCAATAATTCTCTTTGATATTTTTATTTATTAAAAACCCTATATATTAATATACTAAATAAAAACAAAATAAAAACAAAAAATAAAAAAATAAAAAAAAAAAAAAAAAAAAAAGAAAATAAAAAAGGATACTAATGCTCCAATTTTTTATTTTAAATTATTCTATTTATTTCTTATGTATAATATATATATAATTTAAATACACCATAACATAAATATTCTTTTTTATATAATTTTATTTGTTATTATTATTATTGTTTATAAAATACTAATTATTTAATTATTTTAATAAAAAATAAAAAACAATTAATTTAAAAAATTTTAAAAAAAAAATAATTAAAAAATAATATTTTTTTTAAAAAAATAAAAAAAAAAGAAAAAATAAAAAAAAATAAGTTTTTCAAATTTCCATTTAAAAAAATATATAATTGTGTGTGTGTTTGTCTGTGTGTATGTATTATTAATATATATATTTATTAATATGATATGATACTCAATAAAAACATTTTTTGCTTTTTTTTTATTTTTTTTTCTCATTAATATTTAACAAAACACAAAACAAACCAAATAAAAAACATAAAAATAAAAAGAAATAAAAACAAAACAAATAAAAAAAAAAAATTAAATTAAATTAAATTAAATAAAATTAAATTAAATTAAACAAATAAATCATAAAAAAAAAAAATAGTAAAATTGTGATCATTACATTATTTTGCTATTTATTAAAAAAATCCCCAAAGGTTGCGACTTACGTAAATTTTTTTTTTTTTTTTTTTTTTTTTAATTTTTTTTAATTTTTTTTAATTTTTTTTTTTGTAAAAAAAAAATAATAAATAACAAAAAAAAAAAAAATTTTTTAAAAAAAAAAAATGTTGTTATAATTATCTTTTGTTTTTTATTTCTTTTTTTTTAAAAAATAATTGTTTATTTTTTTTTAAAAAATCGAAATAATTTTGTAAAAAAGAGAAAATTTTATATAGTACCCGCTATAGTATAATTTTTTTTTCTTTTTAAATTTTTCATTTTTCATTCACTTTTTTTTTCTTTAGTTTTATTTCTATTTTAATTATTTTATTTTTATAACAATTTAATTTATTTAAATTTGTTATATTTATATTTTTTTTAAAAAAAAAAGAAAAAAAAGAAAAAGAAAAGAAATGGCCTCAATTATTATTGGTTCACAATGGGGTGATGAGGGAAAAGGTAAATTAGTCGATATTCTTTCACAAGAATATGACGTAGTTGCCAGATGCCAAGGTGGTGCTAATGCCGGTCATACTATCGTTGTCAGTGGTAAAAAGATTGCTCTTCATTTAATTCCATCAGGTATTTTAAATGAAAGAGCCACTTGCATTCTCGGTAATGGTATGGTTATTCATCTCCCAACCTTCTTTAAAGAAGTTGAAGGTCTTAAAGAAAAGGGCATCAAATACGATGGCCGTCTCTTTGTCTCCGATCGTGCTCATATAGTCTTTGATTTACATCAAATGATCGATGCTATGAAAGAACAAGAGCTCTCAGCTGGTATTTCAAACGATAGTATTGGTACCACCAAAAAGGGTATTGGTCCATGTTACTCATCAAAAGCTTCAAGGTTTGTAGACACTCATTAAACAAAATACTTTTATCTAAATATATCATAATATTAATTTTCGTTTTTTTTTTTTTTTTTTTTTTTTTTTTTTTTTTTTTTTTTTTTTTTTTTTTTTTTTAAATTTATTACAGAGGTGGTTTAAGAGTATGTGATTTATTCTTCCCAGATCAATTCAAAAAAGCTTTTACCAGATTAGTCGAAAATAAACATAAAAGATTTGGTTCCTTCGAATACGATGTTGATGCTGAAATTAAGAGATATCAAGAATTTGCCGAAAAAATTAAACCATTTGTTATCGATTCAGTTTATTATTTAAATAAAGCATTCAAAGATGGTAAAAAAGTTTTAATTGAAGGTGCTCAATCAACTATGTTGGATTTAGATTTCGGTACCTATCCATACGTTACCTCATCCGCTTCATCTGTTGGTGGTGCTTGCACTGGTCTTGGTATTGCTCCAAATAAAGTCATCACTCAAATTGGTGTCGTCAAAGCCTACACCACTCGTGTTGGTGCTGGTCCATTCCCAACTGAATTACATGGTGATTTCGGTGAAGCTCTTCGTAAAGAAGGTGGTGAATACGGTACCACTACTGGTCGTCCAAGAAGAATTGGTTGGTTAGATGCTGTTGTTCTTCGTTACACTTCAATGATCAACGACTTTACTAAATTAAATCTTACCAAACTCGATGTCCTCAGCAAATTAGACGAAATTAAAATTGGTGTCCAATACAAATATAATGGCGAAATCTTAGATTCATTCCCAGCTTCATTAGAAGTCTTAGCTAAATGTGAAGTCGTTTATGAAACTTTACCAGGTTGGAATTCAAATATCTCAAATATTACCAAATATGAAGATCTTCCAATTCAAGCTCAACAATATATCGAACGTATTGAAAAATTAATTGGTGTTCCAGTTTACTGGATTGGTGTTGGTCAAGATAGAGCTTCAATGATTATTCACGAATCTAATTAATTCATCCTCACAAAATAATCACTTTTAATTTAATATACACATATCACAATCAAAATATTTTTTTTATAAACTATCATTTATTTTGTATCTTTCACCTCTCAAATAAACTCATTCGTTTTTTTTTTTTTAAACAATGAGGTAATCTAAAAAATAAAATTATAAAAAGTAAACTTTAAAAAAAAAAATATATATATTTTTACACACACATTATTTTTATTTTTATTTTAGATTTCTTTTACACGACAAGTTTATAATAAAAGATTTTTGCATTTTTTTAAAAAAAACAATTCATTTTTATTTCTTTAAAACATTAAAATAAATAATTTAATAAAAAAGAGGATGCCAATAATACAATTGATATACCGATAGCACCCCAGCCAGAGGCAGAGTCACTTTGGGCAGATGAGATATTAGTTGAAGAGGATGCATTTACGTGAGGATGGCAAACTATATTTAAATCATCATTGATTTTAATTATTTTGTCATCCACTAAGCACAATACTTGATTATTATTTAAATAAAAAAAAATAAAAAATTATTTTAACATTCCAATAATAAATAGATTTTTTTTTGTAATACTTAAATTTTTCTTATAACCGATTTCTTTGGCAAAAAAAAAAAAATTTAAAAAAAATGATATCCACACCAATCGATGTTTAGAAAAAAATATAGGAAAAATATATTATTTAATTTAATCAAACTAAATAATTGAGTGTATGGATTAATAGTTTTAAAATTTTTTTTTATTTTTTTATTATAAGTTTTTTTTTTTTTTTTTTTTTTTTTTTTCCCAAATAATAAAACAATTTCTTTTTCTATTACTGCTGTTATTGATGCTATGGCTGTATTGGTTGTTATGATGTTTTAATGATTAAAGTTGTTTTATTAAAATTATGTTAATTTTATTATTGTTTTTGGGGTACACTTTTTTTAATATCAGAGGCTAATTTTATAAAAGCATCATCAATTGCAGTTGATTCTTTGGCGCTGGTTTCCATAATTGGAATATTTAATTCATCCGCAAATTTCTAAATAGATAATAGAATAGTTTTTTAATAAGAATATATAAATTATGATTGTTATATTTAATTGATTTTCTATAAAAATTATATTACCTTTGCAACTTTAAAATCAACATTTCTTTTATCTTTAAGATCACATTTATTACCAACAATAAGTTTTAAAACAGATGGGGAGGCAAATCTATCGACATCAATTAACCATCTCTTTATACTGTTGAATGAATCCATAGAAGTTATATCGTATACCTATATAATAATAATAATAATAATAGTACTAAATTAGTTGTGTTGTTTTAATCGACTAAAAATCAAATAACATACAATAATTAAACCATGAGCGCCTCTATAGTATGAAGTTGTAATAGTTTTAAATCTTTCTTGACCGGCAGTATCCCAAATTTGTAATTTAATTTTCTTTCCATCCAATTCGATAGTTCTAATACAAAAATCGACACCAATGGTTGAAATATAACTATCAGTAAAACGATTATCGGCAAAACGTAAAAGCATACAACTTTTACCAACACCTGAATCACCAATGACTAAAATAAAATAAAAATATTAGTATGTATCCTATTATTTGCACATATCGTTTTATCTTAACTAATCATACCTAAAATCTTTAAAAGCATATCACTATTATAATAGTTTATTATTAAAAAAAGAAATATTAGATTTATAAAACTGTTGGATTTACATTATATGATACATACTATTCTGGATGAGACTCACTTCCATGAAGCGATGCTGAGGAAGTTGTTGTAAATGATCCACTACCTTCTTTTGATGGTGAACAACCCATTTTTTTTTATATATTTTATATAGTTTAAAAGTTTTTAAGAAATAAAATAAAAAACTAGTATATTATTTTTCTGATAGAAAAAAAAAATAATATATTTAATTAATTTTATTATTGGTATGTGTGATATTTAATGTTGTTACTACTTTAAATATATAATTTATATATATAAATAGTACTAATTAAAAAAATAAATAAAATATATAATTTAATACTATATAGAATATTATATTTTAGGATATTTTATTTTATTTTATTATGTTGAGTGTTTTATTTAACAATTTTAAAAATAAAAAAATATAAAAAACAACAATAAAAAAAAAAAAATAATATATATATAAAAAAATTACAAAAAAAAATTAAATAAAATAAAATAAAAAAAATTTTAAAAAATTTTTTTTTAATTTTTTTTTAATTTTATTTTTTATTTTATGCTTTGTGTGAAAAATATACCTTTTTTTATTTTTTTGGGTAGAATCATTGATATTGATTGTTAAAAAAACTAATTTTGATATATTTGGTTTTAGTTTAAATATATATAATGTTTACTATTATTTTATAATTTTGGAAATTTAAATATCTTTCAATTTTATTTTTTTTAATTTTTAATTTTTTATTTTTTATATTTTAAAAGAAAAATGATATTTGCAAATATGTTTTTATCTTTTTTTTTTTTTTCATTTTTTTTTTTAATAAAATAAAAATATGCAAATAATTTTTTATTTTTGGTTTTTAAAATAGGTCGATCAAATAAAAATTTTCAAGATATTTATTTTTTAAAGCCATAATAATAATAATAATCAACAATCAATAATCAAAATATTTATATTAAAAAAATAAAGAAATTCTTTAATTATGATAATGGATTATAATTAATTATAACAGATTGTGATTTATAATTAAATTGTAAATAAATTATATTTAATTAAAAAATTAAATATTTTTATTTATTTATTTTTATTTTTATTTATTCATCCATTTCAAATAATAAATGATAAAGTGCTCTATCATTTTTTGAAACCATTGTTGTTGGTAATACACCTATATATAAAACTAAAAGTTCGTAGCATTTCATCTTTGAAGAGTGGGGGAAGGAGCTTTTTAAGAGATCAGCATAAAATGATTTGGGATTTAAACGGAATGAAACGGAATGATCTAATTTGTGTTCATTGTTTTCGTCATCTGCAATCCATAAACGATAGCTGTATTGAAAATCTTTATCATTCCAAATCATGTAATGATTACCACCACGTATTAATTGTTGGCAACAATAACTGTACATTGTCCAAATTTTCTTCTTTAAAAACTTGACCATATTATTTTGAGTATCTGAATAGGATGGTGATTCTCCATTGTTATCGTATGCATGAAGTGGATGGTATTTTTGATCAGAATCTAGGATTTTGGTTGGTATTAAATCGGGTGATATTACTGGAGCACGAATTCGATGATTGGCACGATCAATTAATAAAAAGTGAACAATACCTGGAATATGGAAGAATCTAGAGATTGCTATATTTCCTTTTTCTTTTGCTAATAAAAAGTCACCATAGGTTTTACATATATTGTTATAAATGATTGCTTTTGAGTTTTCTAAATTCTTTTTCTCTGCTGCCAAATCTCTTTGTTTACCACCAGTTCTATTTATTACTACTAAAAATGTATTTTTTTGAACTTCAGCGCAAAATGCATAAACATTTGATATTTGGTTACCTAATCTTAAATTAATTTGTTCATAAGTTGACTCGGCTGGTATATATTGTGGTAGATTTGAATCATCAAATTGTAAATTAAAAGTATTATTTAAATTATTACTATTATTATTGTTATTATTATTATTGCTATTGTTTTGGTTCATATTATTTATATTGTTGGTATTATTCATATTGTTGTTATTCATATTGGTTGAGTGCATTGAGGTATTTGAAGTTGTAGAGGTAGTTGATGATATTGAGGTTGTAGAGTTATTATTTATTTGATTATCTCTATCTTTAAATGATGAGTTTCTTGACGAACGGTCATCATTTAACGAGATGTCTCTAAATTGCCCTAAATCAGTATCGCTATATGCAATTGATCTACGCTTTAAGATTGGGTCTGTCAATCTAACTTTACAAAGAATTAATCTAATTGTATTAAAATCTGCAACACCAGTTGAGGGTAAATTATTTTCTTCTTGGAATTTTTTAACAGCATATTCAGTAGTTGAAGTATAGATTTCTCTTGTGCTATGATTATATTCATCCAAGCAACCAATTGAATAAAGTGAGTAGTTTAATAAAGATACAGCTTCTCCAGTTGATGTTCCTTTTAAACCTTCTTTTAATGATTCAACCAATAGATTGTGTTGCTTATTTCTTTTATTATTACTATTGTTATTATTATTAGTGTTGTTATTATTGTTTTTATTTGTTGATTCTTCTAATAATTGATCCAAAAATGGACTTGATAAAAAGTATAGTGGTTCTTCAAAATCCTCTGGTGCAGTTTCGTAATTATCTTCTTCTGCACTTAATTCATAGTCTTGATTGTGTGATCCTGATATATTTCTATCACCTGGGCCACCATCCATCGTACCTGATGACATTGGTGGTATCTCTTCAAATGATGATATTTCTTGTGATATTGGAGAGTCTACCGATTTCATTGGAATTTTTTCAACAACTAAATGGTTATTAAAAAAAAAAAAAAGTTAGTTTAAAAGTTATATTTGATAGTTATATTGTTGAAAATGAATGAATAGTACATACTTCTTGGATGTAATTGAATTTGAATATAAATTGATAATAAAAATATATCATAGTGATTTAATAAATGTTTTTCTTTTGCTTTTACATTATGGGCTACTAATTTGGTACCGACAAATAACAATGCAAATGAAGAGTCTGGATATGAGTCTAATAAATCTTTTAAATTCTTTTTACATCTATCACGTAGTCCAACATTAATTTCTAATGCTTCATAGGCTTGTGCTAAAACACTCTGCGATTCGTCAAACATTGTATTAACAGTTGCTGAAATTTGTGACATTTTTCTTTTTAATCTTTTTAGTTGACTAGTTTGAAATGATCCTGAATTCTTTTCTGTTAACATTGACCCCAAAATCATTACAAATAATGCATTTAATAAATTTAATCTATGTCTTAATAAAATTTCTGAATCATCATCATTTGATACCAAAATAAACCAAATATTTTCATTCTTTTATTTTTTTTTAAAAAAAATATCAATATTAATATTAATTATAATAATAATAATAATACAATGATGATACTTACATATTGAAATACAAATCTATGTTTACCAGCTTGAAAGAAAAATGGTTTTTCACCAATATTCATTTGCATGAAATGAATAATTGCTTTTATATTAATACCCAATGTATCCAGGTCATATTCGGAATAGAGGGTTTCATCTCTAATAGAATCTACAATAATTAAACATTTCATTTATATTATTATAAATTATATATATATTGTATAAATCAAAAAAAAAAAGAATTATGCAATAAAATAAAATAAAAAAAAAATCTATTGTGTAGCCACAAGAAAAAATAAAAACTTTTAAATTAAAAAAATTAAAATAAAATTTAAAAAAAAAAAAAAAAAAAAGTTTTTTTTTTTTTGTAAAATTTAACTTTTTTTTTTTTTATTAAAATAAATGATATTTTATTTTATTTATTTCTAAATGTAGATATTCAGCTATGTCACATTATAAAAATAGTAATAGTATTGGTGGTAGTGTTAATAATAGCAATGTTATTAATAATGAAAAAGTTGATGTTATAAGAGGTTTATTGATGAATAAATCAGAGGAGGTTTTAAGGGGAAATAAAGAGATTCAAGCAATTCATTTTAAGAGGCTTTTGGATTTGTCTCTAGAATTATTGGTTTCATCACCTTCAAACCAAGAGTATAGAGATTTAAGAGCATTGTCTTTATTTAGCTTTGTAAACACATGTTTACCTCCAAATGATGTACGCATTTTAATTTTAATTTTTAAATTAATTCAATCAATGATAATGGAATATTAATTTTAAAATTAATTAATTTCAAAATAATAGATAGCAATCAAACAATTAGAATTGGCAAATCAATTAGCACCAAATATAGATTTTATTAAAAATAGATTAGAAACATTAAAAAATGACAATTCAAAAAGTAACTCTGTTTCATCCAATGGGAATTTAGATAAAATTAAAATTTCGAATAAATTCTTTCAGTTATCAAAAGAATATCAAAAGAGTGGTGATTTACAATTGGGATTTCAATATTTAAAGACGGCATATGAAAATAATCAAGATAATAGCGAATTAAATTTAAATTTATCAAATCTATATGAAAAACAGGGAAAGTTTCAAATGTCAATAGATTTATTAAACAGGATTTTAAAAAAAGAGCCATTTCATTGGGAGGCCCATTATAATTTGGCTGCTTTGGAGCATAAAAATTCACTCACTGAAAAAGCAATAAAGAGATTAAAACTAATTATTAACTCCAACTCTGCATCAGAAAATCAAAAGCACAAGTCCCATTTGCTATTGTTGTTCTATATGAATTTTGTTGAAAGATATAACTGTGATCAGGATAAAGGAAAATCGATTTACGAGGAGCACCTCAAATATTATAATGATAAATTACTAAAAAGACATCACAACACAATTAAAGCACTTCAGTTTTCAAAAGAAGAGATAGCCAAATACTCAAAACAGTCTCCTATTAAAATAGCCTATCTATCAAATCATTTCCACCAGCATCCAATTGCCTATTTTATAATGGGTTTATTGGAGAGCCATAACAGGCAGCTATTTGATATTCATATTATTCAAATTGACAATGGGGGCCAAGACGATAATTTCACAAAGAGGATAAGGGGCTTCATCAAGAATGAAAAGAACTGGATTAAAATACCAGAGTCTTTAATATCAGAGTATCCACATCTATTGTCACAGTCTATAAGGGAAAAAGAAATTAGTATCGCAGTTTCATTGGATATGCACACTGAAAAGCATGCAGAGCTACTTGTAAATAGAATCGCACCCATTCAAATCAATTATTTAGGCTATCCAAATTCTAGCGGTATAGATCCTTCCATCTTACAATATAGGATCACAGACGAACATGCTGACCCAATTACAACGGAGCAGCCATTCACCGAGACTTTAATTAGGCTACCAAAAACATTTTTAAATTTTGATCCATCTCATCTTCCACCAGTCCATCAAAATATCAAATGCCCATTCGAAACAAACGGGTTTATCACATTTGGTTGTTATAATACACTATCAAAAATCCAACCCTGTACACTAACTCTATGGAAAAGAATTCAAGATAAACTTCCAACTTGTAAAATATTAATTAAATCACCATTATTTATTTTAGAATCATCATGCAATGACTATTTGGGCACATTAAAAGATGAATATCATTTCGATATCAGTAGGGTAATACTTAAACCCTATTCATTCGATACCAATTCTCATTATTTATCATATTCAGATATGGATATTTCATTAGACACATTTCCATATAATGGAACAACTACATCTTTCGATTCTTTATACATGGGTGTTCCATTTATAACACTATCAGGACCAACTCACGTTCACAGTGTAGGCAAATCAATACTAAATAACATTCCGTCACTATCAGACCTTATTGCCGCCACAAATGACCAATATGCCGATATTGCTGTTTCACTAGCTAGTTCACCTGATAGATTAAAATATCTACGTAACAATTTAAGATCTTTGCTTTCAAATTCTCCTCTTTCAAACTCGAAGCAATTTACTTTAAATTTCGAAAAGGTCTATAAAGAAATTCATTCAAAATTAAATAATAAATAAATAAATAAATAAATAAATTTTATTTTGTATATTAAAAATTAAATTTGGAGGGATTTTATTTTGACTTTTTTAATAATAATTCTAAATTCTTAATTCTTTCTATAACTGATGGATAGTTGTTGAATACTAATGAATAATAATAATCGACTAGTTTATCTCCATTTTCTATCTTGAGTATCTTTTTTAAAGTTTCTAAATTGTTATAACCTAATTGAGTTTGTGAATAAAGATCGGCTGAAAACTCTTGATTTCTAACGAGAATAGTGCTAAAGATATTGAATAAAAGTTGATGAATTGGTCCATATATAAAAGAGAATACCAAGTAGCCTATGTATAATGAGTCATATTCAAAACCAAAATCACTAAACGATGTTGGACTTTGAATAAAGTGATTTAATAAAAAGAAAAACAAACCATTATTCAATGTTTGGATGACTAAATTCTTTAATTGATCATGTTGTTTGCAATGGTATATTTCGTGAGCCAATGCTGAAACTACATCTTCCTTACTATATTTTTTGAATGATGATTCGTGAATAATAACTTGTTTTTTAAAATATGGTGAGCAATAAATATTTAAATGTTGTGTACTATTTTGTGCTGCTGTATCTAGTGATATCAAAACGCTATTTGTGTTATAACCAGTCTTTTTACAAACCTGAATAATATCATTCTTTAAATCCCCGTCTGGAAGGTTTATCATTTGTACAAACATTGGTT
The DNA here is from genome assembly GCF_000190715.1 of Dictyostelium purpureum. Taxonomy (NCBI): domain Eukaryota; phylum Evosea; class Eumycetozoa; order Dictyosteliales; family Dictyosteliaceae; genus Dictyostelium; species Dictyostelium purpureum. The sequence continues at coordinate 26,336 of NW_003519441.1, read as the reverse complement.
TAACCATTGGTGAGTATATAAACTCAATAAAAAACTGATAAATAAAATCCAAAACTGTACAATCTTTAAATAAAAAGAGATTAGTAAAAAAAATATTAATATTTTTTTAAACAATGCAGGTACTTACATATCCATGAGTGTTGAGTATAAAATGACCTAATAATTAATATCGAGCAAGTGAGTAATGGGAAATATAAAAATATTGAAAATATATATGCTAAAGCTTTGTCTTGCACAAAAACTCTAAAAGCCTTTAAGTTTAATTCATCATCACCTAAATAAAAGGTACTGAAAAATGATACTGGGAAATTTAAAACAACATTAAGTAAAGCTTTTAAAGCAAAAAATAACATTGTTCCAATAATCTAAATTAAATAAATATAAGTATACCAGTATAAAATTATGTTTTTAAAAGATAATATTTACTTCATTTTTTAATAAACTATCTGTTGATGTTATTTCGATTGAAAGGTTCCATAATTTTGGATAAATAAAATGTAAAAATATAAAATACGTTATTACGCTATAAATTGTTGCAACTATTTTAAATACTCTGAAATATTTAAAAAAAAAAAAAAAGAATATTAATATATGTTTATATATTTATTATTTAGATAGTGTAATAATAATTTAGCCTACGTTTGTCTATATCTAAGACTTGAAAGTAATAATTCTTCTGCTAAATCTTTATTTTCTTTATTTGTTTTTATAAATTTTTTGTAAGTAAATAATTGTCTAAAATTTAAATAAACTATAACTAAATAATCTAAAGTCAATGAACAAAAACTTAATGTTTTCCAGTCCATCGTTTCATATGCGGGTGTGAATTTAATAAAATGAAAAAATAAAAAAATTTAAAAAAATAAATAAAATTAAAAAAAAAAAAATTAAAAAATTTTAAATTAAATAAAATATAAATTGAATAAAACTAAAAGATATTGTCTTTTAAAGAATATTATTTAACAAATACCCCCTAATCTTTATGTATTAATATAGAATCTTTATAACTATTAAAGAATCACAATTCCAAAATCAAAATTATTCGAAAATAAAAAAATAAAAAAAAATAAATTAATTTTTTTTTAATTTTTTTTTTAATTTTAAATTTAATTTTTTTTTTCATTTTATTTTGCTCAAGTTCATTTTGCTATTTAATGTTTTCAAAATTTATAATAAATAACCATTTAAATAGGTATTTTTTTAGAAATTTCACAAATAGTAATATAAATAAAATGAAGGTAATTCCAGTACTTGTAAATAGAGACAACTACTCTTACTTGTTAGTCGATGAAAAAAATAAACTTGGTGTTGCTATAGATCCATGTGAACCAACTAAAATAATTTCAGCAGCTCCAAAAGATATTCAAATTGAAAATGTCTTTACAACTCATCATCATTGGTAGGTTTTATCTTAAGAAATAAAATTTAAAAAAAAAAAAATTATTAATAATCTAAAATTTTAAACCAATAGGGATCACGCAGGAGGTAATAACCAAATTAAAGAGCTTATTAAAGGTGTAAAAATTTATGGTGGAGATGAAAGAATCGAAGGTATTACAAATAAATTAAATGATGGGGATACTATAAAAATTGGATCATTAACCATTAAAACATTAAAAGCACCAGCACATACAAGTGGACATGTTTTATATTATGTATTGGATGAAGAAGAGCCAAATAAAAGTGTTTTGTTTACAGGTGACACATTATTTATTGGTGGCTGTGGTCGTTTGTTTGAAGGTGATCCAAAACAAATGTACCATGCACTCTATGAAATTATTGGAAAATTACCAGAGGAAACTTTAGTTTACGTTGGCCATGAATATACCCTAAACAATTTAAAATTTGCTTTAACTTTAGAATCAGACAATAACGATTTAAACAGCTATTTCAAGCAAGTCGAAAAAATGGTTGCAAATCAACAACCAACCGTTCCATCCACAATTAGTAATGAAAAGAAAATTAATCCTTTCATGCGTTGTCATTTACCTTCAATTTATAACAACTATTTAAAAGCCAACCCACAATCACAAGTACCACCTGACACAATTGCCGTTTTAGGTTATATTAGAGAATTAAAAGATAAATTTTAAAAAATCAATAAATCTATTTTGTCTAAATTATTTCTTTAATTATAAAATTTTCGCCAAAATAACTTTTTTTTTTTTTTTTTTTTTTTTTTTATTTATTTTTTTTAATTTTTTTATTTTTAAAATTATTATTTTTTTTATTTTTTTAAATAATTTTTCTTTTCATATGAACAAGCTAATATACAATAGATAATATAAATAACATATAATAATAGTGAAAATATAAAAAGCAAATAATATATAATATGGCTTCAAATTTACCACAAGAAAGAAATCATGATGCATGTTTAATAGTTAGAGATTTAGACCCAATGGTAACGGAATCATTATTAATGGAACTATTCATACAAGCAGCACCAGTAGTTAAAGTTTTCATTCCAAAAGATAAACTAACTCAACAACATACAGGTAGAGCATATGTCGAATTTCAAAGCTCTGCAGATGCTGAATATGCCCTAAAAGTTATGAAGTTTGTTCGTTTATTTAATAAAGAAATTAAAATTAAAAAGGTAACTATTATTCATTTCACTATACTAATCACTAGTATCAATATTCTAACTTTATTATTTTATTAACAGGAAAGTACAGATAAAATTGATATTGGTGCAAATTTATTTATTGGTAATTTAGATACAGATGTTGATGAAAGAATTCTATTTGATACATTTTCAAGATTTGGTACAATTTTATTTACACCAAAGATTATGAGAGACGAAAATGGACAGAGCAAAGGATTTGGTTTTATTAGTTTCGATAGCTTTGATGCATCTGATGCTGCTATTGAATCATTAAATGGCCAGTTCCTTTGTAATAAACCAATATCTGTTAGCTATGCAAGAAAGAAAGACTCAAATGAAAAACATGGTTCTAAAGCTGAAAGAATTATTGCCGCAAGTAGAAGTGCTGGTGGTTTTAATCAAAGCGGAGCCATACCCCCACCTCTTACCGCTGGTGGTTTAATGCCACCCCCACCCCCATCTTTTTCAACTCAACAACCACCTTTACCACCACAATTTAGCCAACCACCAAATTTCAACCAACCATCACCTTTTCCACCACAACAACATTGGGGTTCAATCCCACCACAACAAAGACAAAATCAAAACTTTAGATGATATATTAAAATTAAAATATAAAATAATAAATTTAAAATATTGTACAGTACAGTCTAATAAATATTATTATGACTTGTAAGTTTCAAAATACTTTTTTTATTTTTTTTTTTTTATAAATAGAAAACTATGATATATTTTTAATTTGAACACCCTTTCAAATTTATTTCTTTTTTTTTTATTTTTTAAATTTTTTTTTAAATTTTTTTCAAATTTTTTTTTGAAATTTTTTATTTTCAGTCACTTCAGTTAATATATTTGTATAATTAAAAAATAAAAAATGGATTTTATTCGTAATCTTGTCGATGGTGAACAAAAAGAAATTCCAAAGAAACAATGGAATGTCAATCAAGAAAACTTCTCTCTTGACGGTCCATTAGCTGTCAATCCAAAAGATGAAGATAAATGGTATGTATTGGTGGAAAAATAAACAATTTCGAAATAATCAAGATAAAAAAAAAAAAAAAGAGTTTTATAATTAATAATATTCAATTTTAACAAATTAAAGGATCTGTAGATGTGGTCAATCAAAAAATTATCCATATTGCGACGGTTCACACAAAGCCTACAATGAACAACACGGAACCAAAGAAACCCCATTAAAAGTTAACCAAGGTAATGATACTGTTTATGTTTGTAGATGTGGTTATTCAAAAGACAAGCCATTCTGTGATGGTGCACACTCTATCCTTAAAAAGGTCGAATTAGAAAGAGAAAATGGTGTTTTCAATTTAGTTAGATATGCTCTTCCAATTATTCCATTTGTTTTCTTATCAATTTACATCAAAAACCATCTTCAATAATTTTATAAACAAAACTATAAATTTACTAAATATAAATAATAAATAATTTTAATTTAAATAAAATAAATAATAAAAAAAACTTTATACTAAAAAAAAAAATTAGAATATATAATTTATTAATTTTTTTGTTTATATTTAAATTATATTTGAAAATGATTATACAAAGAGAGGAGGGTATGATTATAAAAGATTATTATTATAAGAAAAACTAATTAATAATTTTAAAATTAATTCATTGATCCATGGGATCTCCATTGAACAGAATCAAAGAATAAACTTGAAATACTATTATTATTATCTTGAAGAGTTGCATAAATATTTCTAACCTTTTGGAGACCATAAATTGCAATTAAATTTAATATTGATTTTTCAATAATTGGATTCATCTAAAAAAAATAAATATTCGATTAGTTATTTATATTAAAAATTGCATAATGAATTGTTATCTTACCTCCAAAGTTTTATATTTCATTGAATAGTATCTTGATAATTGTGATGAAGAAATTAAACAGTTTCTAATATCACCATGGTCAGTGAAAATTTTAATTAAACCTGTGATGGCTAATGGGTGTAGCTTATCTTCTGAAACCAATTTTAAGAAAATTTTTTCAGCATCACCCAATTCACCAAGTCTATAAGCTAAACGACCTAAACGAGTCCAATCAGAAATTGTACGGTTTGGATTAATATGCTTTAATGAAATTTGAATATTTTCACCAATTTTCTTTTGCTCCTCTTCTTCTTTCCATGATTGGAAAGCTTTGATATCTTGAAAGAGGGCATGGAATGCAAATTCTAAATTTCTATTTATATAAGATAATGGGAGTTTAACCTTCATAAAGTTTGGTTCAATATCGAATGTAAGATACTCTTTAGATTCTTTTGGTGTTGTTGATTCTGAACCATAATTATCTATAAAGCTTGAGAGAATTTCAGAGATATTTTCGAGAGTTAAAGATTTTTCATCAAATGGTAATCTAATAATTTTTGGTTTTGCTGGTTCCTCTGGTTGCTGTTGTTGTTCAACTGCTTGTTTTTGATGATCTTCTATAGTAGTAGTACTGCTGCCTTCACCCTCTTCTAAATCAACTTTTTCTAAATCTTCAGCTATATCACTGCCATCAGATGTAACATCTTCATCTCTCCATAAAACTTCTTTTGGTACGTTTGGTTCCTGTGAAATTGGTGGTGGTGGAGGTTCAGTTGTACTATTATCAGTCTCTGTATTATCTGTGAGGTTTTCGGTGGCTTGTGGTTTAGATGTTGGTGATATTGTGTTATGACCATCCTTGGTAAAAGATTTTTTATGAGTTGCATCACCACCTGCTACACCACTGCTACTGGCATTTTGGACTGGGCTATGACCACCATTTTCTTTTTTATGTTTATTTCTTAAAGCAGCTGCCAATTCATCAATGGTTTTATTCTTTTTCTCTGCTAATTGAATCCAACCCATCTTTTTAAAGAGTCCAATAAGTATCTTAAAGTATCTTTCGCTATCACCACTTAAAGATGTTGAAGAGAGGCATTTTAAGACTTCCTCGCCTGGCTCTTCATCAAATTCGATCTCCTCATCCTCTAGAACTTGGAGGATATTTGGATTTTCTGGTGCTGGTGTTACCTTGCTATATCTACCTTTACCAATTCTATCGGTGACACTGTCTACATTAACATATGGTGCATTACTAAGGAATACTATGGCCCACTCGACATAACCCATTTGAACCAAAACTGAGGCAGCAACCTCCCAAGCACCAACTAAAGATGGTCTTAAAGAGAGGGCCTTTAGGACATATTGCAATGCTGCTAATAAAGTTTGATTTGGTTGCTGTGGTAACTGTGGTGATTGAATAGATACTACAGCAGTTGGAGGTGTACCAGTAGTAATTGTATTGGTATTGGTTGGTGATTGGATACCAGGTAATTGAGATAATAAATCTTTATGATTTTTTGCTAAAAGGGTTGAAGCCAATTCGATTAAAATTGAGCATGATTCTGGTGCTTTTTCTAAAGCTGCTTCGAGCAAACGTTGAGACTCCTCGATATTACCTTGATTTCTTTGAGCAATTGCCATTGGAACAGAAACGCTTGGTTCTGTTTTGTAAAGATCTTCAAAAAAGTTTAACATTGGCAAATGACGATTCCTTGAGATGAAATAGTCCGATAATGTAGTGACCAGTAGATTATTACTATCATCAATCTCCATTCCATCGGGGTTTGCATGAGTCTTTAGATCTACATAAAGCTCTCTATCATAGCCACCCAATTTTCTACCATGCCAGAAATGCTCTTGACAAAGCTTCAAAAACTCTTGTTCATCATTTTGATTCTTTAAACATGTTGAAATAACTTTAACTGGTCTTAAGAAATGTGGTGGACCTTGAATGTAACGAAGCATTGAGCTGATATAGGTCTCTTTCCAAAACAAATCCTCCAATGCGTTCTTTTCACCAGAAGGATTTATAGAATAGCATATTGGGGGTGAGGTATGATTTGATGTACCTGCTAATTCTAAATGTAAATCCATCTTTAAAAATGCGTTGTATGATATTAGATGGCACAAATCAATTTTATAAACACCTCTACCAAATGATGATTTCTCTTGATTATCTAAAATTGAACTACCCAAATATACTGCTGCAGCTGATGTTGATTCTGTATTAATACCCAATGCCCAATGATAAGATGATAATTTATTTGATTTTAGTCCCGGAACAAAACGTGGTGGTTCGTATGATTTAGTTAATATACATAAATCCGGTGGCCCCAATCCAATGAAATTTTTCATCACCTTTTCTCTTTCCTTCAAAATTGAACTATTTGGACTTTCAATCTTTTCTTGAATATTATAAATATATTCCCCCATATTTTTAAATTAAATAAAACTAGTATATATATCTTAAATTCTTTTATTTGTTTATTATTTTTTTTCTTTTTTATTAATGGTTTTACATAAAATATTTATATATATTAATAATAATAATGGTATTTTTTTATTTTATAAATAATAGTTAATCTTTTAATTTTTTTAATTATTTTAATTATTTTATAATTATTATTGTTGTTATATTAAAAATAAAAAAAAATAAAATAAAAAAAAAAAAGTATTATTATTATTGTGAATTTAAATTTTTATGTGCAATAAAAAATTTGTATATTATTAATAAAAAATATTATTATAAAATTAATTAATGTGTTGTTGTTAAGTGTGTGTGAATAATAATAAAATTGAATAAAAAATAATAATAAATTATTTTTTTTAATTGAAAATTTTTTTTTTTTTAATTTTTTTTAATTAATTTTTTTTTTTTTTTATTTTTTCATTGTGTAATCATGGTGCGACGTATACTCATTTCTCTTTTTTTTTTTTTTTTTATTTGTTAGTTTTGTTTCTTTTGGCAATGAAAAATTATGATGTTCATTAAAAAAATAAAAAATGTGTGAATGTGTTAATTTGGATGTGATTTTAAAAAAGATATTTATATTTTAATTTTCTTTATTTATTATTTATTTATTATTTATTTATTATTATTTACAACAAAATATTTTAAAAGCAATGGTTTACACCAAAAAAATAAAAAATAAAAAATAAAAAAAACAACCACATTTTGTTTATTTTAAATGAAAAACCCCATTTAGATTTTTTACTAATTACTTTAAGATACAATAATTCAATTTAATAATTGTGTGGGTTTTGTTGCTTTTAAAACTTTGTAAATCAGATATTTTTGTTATTTAAAAAATAAATTTTTTTTTTTTTTTAATTTTTTTTTTTGAATTAATAAGTTTAATATATTTTTTTATTATTTTTTCATATCTTTTTTATTTTTTTTTTTTATTTTTTCATAGCATGTAAATAGCAAGGTGGGCAAACTTTGAAAAAAAATCAAATAAAAATAAATATAGATATATTAATAATTTAAATTAAGTATTAAAGAAAAATTAAAGGGTAATAAAATTAATTTTATTTATTTTAAATTTTTTTTTAATTTTAAAAAAAAATTTTAAAATTTTTTAAAAAAAAAAAAAAAAAAAAAAAAATATTTTTAAAAAATAACTATCCCTTGTGTTTATTAACTCTTTCTCCTTTATTTAGTTTATAGCAAAATAATATCAATAGAAACAAAAAATAACAATACAACAATAACTAAACTGTACATATAGAAATAATAAATAAAATAAAAAACAAATAATAATATATTAAATTTATAGAAATATTAGATAATATCAAACTGATAAATAAGCAAAAAAAAAAAACAAAACAAAATTAAGATATTAAATAAAAATATTTAAATTACAATAACATAAAAAATACATATATAATAAAAATGACAAAAAATAAAATTGATCTCAAGGTAGTACTTTTAGGTATGCTATTTTTATTTATTTAGTCGAAAACCCTTATTTAACTACTAACAATTATTTTTTATTTTAACAAGGTTATGCATCTGTCGGTAAAACATGTATAGTCTATAGAGAAATGTATAATCAATTTGGTGATACACATACAGTATGTACTCAAAATAAACAAATATATATATAGAAACTTAAAGTTTTTCCTAACTTATTTTATTATTATCTAGACCATAGGAGGAGCTTTTTCGAGCAAAAGAGCAGTTGTTGGTGATACTGAAGTTTTATTAGGTATTTGGGATACTGCAGGTACTGAAAGATATCAAGCTGTAAATAGATCATATTATCGTAGAGCGAATGCTGCTATTGTTTGCTATGGTAACTATTTAATAATAAAAATATGCAGTAATAAAATAAATGTTAATATTAATAAAATCTAATTATTTGTTTAACAAAAAAAGATTTAACTAATAGCGAAACTTGGGAAAAAGTTACTTTTTGGGCAGAGGAGCTAACCCAAAACGAACCAGATATCGAAATTTATATTGTTGGTACAAAATTAGATCTAATTCAACATGGTGAACAAAGAGCAATTCCAAATATAAGGGTTGAAGAAACAGCAAAGAGATATAATGCCCATATTTTCGAAACCTCATCAAGAACTGGCGAGAATGTATCTTTATTATTCCAAACCATAGCCGAAAATTTTTGTAAAAAAACCAATAATGGTACCAACCTTCCAAATCATAATAATAATAATAGTATAGGTAATAGTGTAAAAGTAGACCAAAAATCAGAAAAAGAAAAAGGAGGATGTTGTTAAAATAGATCTTTTTAATGGATTAGCACGTTTTTAATATTTAGAAAAAAAAAAAAACTCAAAAAAAAAAACAACAAATGATAAATAGATTAAAATAACCATCACCAACCCACATAAATTTGGATATAAGTATTAGTCCACACCTCTTTATATTTAATTATATAATAACTTGTAAAGAAATTATAAAATAAAAATTTTAAAAGAAATTTTAGCAAAAATCAAAACAACTATATAGTTGTTTTAGTATTTTATTTATATTATATATTATTACATACAATGAATAATAATATTATTTAATTTGATTTTAGTTATTATTATATTATATAATTATATATTATATACTATATTGTTTATATTTATTATTTTATTATTATTTATATTATTTTATGTACAGTAGCATATTTTTTTTTAATTAATAAATATTTTATTTTCTTTTCATTTTTTTTTTATTGATTACCAACAAGCATATTTTGCAAACTTGGATTTTGGATAAGTTCTTAATAAATATAATCTTAATTCATTTGCGCAAACTAAAAATACTGCAAATGGGATTGGGATCAACCAAAACTTGTATGGAATGATAGTGCAACCAAAGAATACTCTTACACCTGGGACGTGAACAATGAAAAGAGCAACTGCTAACATTGAAAAAATACCAAAATTGAAAACCATATTACCAAAACCCTGTTGGAAAATTGAAACAATACGAGTTTTACATGAGAGAGCAGCACCAATACGAGTGATTACAATAGCAACAAAATATGCAGTTTGAGCTTCATTGAGGATTACTAATTGTTTTCTCCAGTCATGACCACCATAATCTTCAGCTTTTTCGATGAAATAAGTTGATGAAACATTAAATAACTCGGATGCAGAGTAACCATAGTCTTTGAAAAGGATGAAGTAATTTAAGAGACCAGCACTACATTGAATAATACCTAACCATAAATAAGAGAAAATAGCTAATCTAAGAGATACTAATTTATCTTTTTTAACATTTCTTGGTTTACGTTTCATAAGATCGGTTTCACTTTCTTCATAGGCATAAGAAATTACTGGGATAAGATCAGTACCTAAATCAATACAAAGAATTAAGATACCTGAAAGAGCAACTGGCATTTGAAGGACAAAGAAACAAAAGAATGGAATGGCTTCTGGAATATTGGATGAAAGAGTATAAGCAATGGATTTCTTTAATTTATCGAAAATAATTCTACCTTCTTCGACACCATTAACAATTGAGGCAAAGTTATCATCTAATAAAACGACAGAGGCGGCTTCTTTAGCAACATCACTACCAGTGATACCCATAGCACAACCTAAATCTGATTTTTTAAGTGCTGGTGAATCGTTTACACCATCACCAGTTACAGCTACAATATCACCTCTCTTTTGACATTTCTCTACAATAATAAGTTTTTGTTCTGGTGATGTACGAGCAAATACAATTTGACGGAGTGAAAGAATTTTATCCCAATGTTCATGAGTTAAATCATCTAATTGAGAACCTGGAATTACAATTGATGAGCCACGTGAGAAATCCATGTCTAAAACTTCGATACCTTCTCTCTTTGCAATATCATTAAGTGTTTCGTCAGTTTCGATAATACCAACTTGTTTAGCGATTGAAGTTGCAGTTAAAGGATGATCACCAGTTACCATCATAACTCTAATACCGGCTTCTTTACATGTTTTGATAGCTTCTGGTACACCTGGACGTGGAGGATCCATTAATGCTGTTAAACCTACAAAAATGAGTTTGGAAGTTGGGAAATTCTTTTCCTCAGCATCAAAAATATAATCTTTTGGATATTGATCTGGGTCTAATGGAAGGAATGCTAAACCAAGAGCTCTTTCACCTTTACCTGCTAAATGTTCGTATGAGGTTTGGAAACTTGTTAAATATTTTTCGTCTAATGTTTGCTCTTGACCTTCGATGAGTATACGATCACACATGTTGATAATACGTTCTGGTGCACCCTTCATAACTAAAAAGAAATTACCATCATCACCTTCGGTATGAACGCTCATTTGCCATTTGTTTACAGAGTTAAATGGAATTTCAAAGTATTTTGGATATTGATTACGATATTCTTCGACGTTTTGAACTTGATGAGTAAATTTGAGTAAAGCACTTTCTGAAGCATCACCAATAGTCTTTCTGTGTTGAATTGGAATATCTTCTTGATCTTCAGATTTATCGAAAACAGTTCTATTACAAAGAGCAGCAACTTGATAAAGTTTTTGGAAAGTTGGTGATTGGCTATTGAAACAATTACTGGAAGTTAAAGAGTTGCAACTGTAAATGCTGTTATCATACCAAAGATGAACTACAGTCATAATATTTTGAGTGAGAGTACCAGTTTTATCTGAAGCAATTGTAGTAGTTGAACCTAAAGTTTCTACAGTTAAAAGATTCTTTACCAATACATTCTTTTTAGCCATTCTTTTAGCAGTAAGATTGAGAGTAACAGTGAGTGTTGGGAGCAAAGCCTCTGGTACTTGACTGACGACAATACCAATAGTATAAATAATAACAAGAATCCATTCGACCTTTCTACCAAAACCAATTGCAAGGAAAACAGCACCTAAACCAAAAGCAACTAAAGAGATAATCTTGATAAAGTTTTCAATTTCGTCCTTCATTGGAGTTGATTGAGCTTTTGATTTTGAGGCTAATGTAGCGATTTTACCAATAACAGTTCTATCACCAGTTGCAATAACGACACCAACACAATCACCTTGACATGCAAGAGTACCATAGAAAACAAGATTTTGAGTTTCCAATGGATTTTCATCTGTACATGTAACGCTACGAGTTTGTGGTTCGGTTTCACCAGTCAATGATGAATTATCTACTTTGAAATGATGTGAGAGTACAACTCTTAAATCTGCTGGTACTTTATCACCAGCTCTAACAATAACAATATCACCAACTACAAGATCTTCTGAGTCGATTTCAATTAAATTACCGTCTCTTAAAACTTTTGTTGATGATGGTGCTAATTTCTTAAAACCTTCCATAACACCAGATGATTTTGAATTTTGAATATATGAAAAAGTACATGTTAAAAATACAACAATCCATAAAATAATACCTAAATATAACTATATTTTTTAAATTAAAAAAAAAAAATTTTATATTAATTAGTTTTTTAAATTTTAGTGCGAAAATATCAATATTGTATACTTACATTATCTTCACCTTTACTTGTATCAATAGCATATGCAATAATTGATAAGATACCACCAACCTCAAGCATCAATGGGAAAAGACCTAAAAATTCTTTCAAATACTTTATCCATTTTGGTACCGGTTTTTGTGGTGTTAATGCATTTTTACCATCAGTCTCTAATCTTTCGGCTGCAAATTGTCTTGTTAAACCTTGACTGTGTTTTGGATCATTAAAATTGATACTTGTTTTTAATTTAACCTCTAATTCTTCAAGTGGAATTTGATGATCATGCTGTTTAAAATAATTTAAAATAAAAGATATTATTATAAAAAAATTATTATTAGAATTTTTTTTTTTTTTTTTTTTTTTTTTGAAACGGCAACATTTTTTTTTGAGGTGATTTTTTTTTTTTTTTTAATTTTTTTTTTTTTTTTCGTACAATGCGGTGTGCCAGTATATTAGGTGGGGTGATTGTGATTATTGTGCAAAGATTTATACAATTGTGAGGCAACACAAAAAAAAAATAAAAAAATTAAAAAAGTGGGAGGGGGGGGCCAAATGTCCTTTCCCCCTTTTTTTGGAGGGTGAATTGGAAAAAAAAAAAAAAAAAAAAAAAAAAAAAAAAAAAAAATTATAAAAAATAAAACAAATAACGAGGTGTTTTATAAAAAAAAATGGGGTGATAAACACAATACAAAAAAAAAATTAAAGTGTGTAATGGTGAAGAGGAAAAAAAAATATGATTGTTGCTGTTTTTTAATATTTTTACTTACAGTTAATTCATCAGAAGTTTGAGTCGCTAAATCTTTTTGTTTTTTTTTCTTTTCTAAATCTTCAGCAGAAGTTGGTTCAATTTCAACAGAAGTGGCATCTGGAATTGAGGTTGTAGCAGTAGTTTGATTTTTATTTCTTTTAAATTTGTTTTTGATTCTCTTTCTAAGTTTTACCTCTCTTTGTCTCTCTTTTTCTTTAACCATAGAGTAGTAGAGCGGGATTTGTGGCTCAGTGATAACATCAACACTTTCCATTGATCTACTCTTCTTTAAGTTGGAATGAGAGGAGCCCAATTCAATTTCTTGATGGAGATCGGATCTACTTTTTCTAAGTGAGTTTCCACTTTTTGAAAGTGGATTGCCGCCGCTTCCACTTGCTCCATTATTATATGAATTTGTGTCTGAGAATGGGTTAATACCATTATAGTGGGCTTGATTAAAATCTTGGAATGATGTTTGTTTAGGAATATGAGCACCAGAGTGTGTTAAACTATTAGTGCTTTTATTTCTATGACTATGATTTAAAGAATCGTTATTGTTATTGTTATTATTACTATTATTATTATTAGTGTTAATATTGTTGGTGTTATCTGAAATATCTTGTTTATCTAAACTATTTGAGGAACTGTTGTAATTCATAACTTTTTATTATTTAAAAAAGGTTAAAAAAATTTTGAAGTTTTGTGTATATTATTGGGTTTTATATGTTTTTTTGTTTAACTATTTATTGTTATTTTTAATTATTATTATTTTTCCCTTTGGTGAATTATAAAGTAATTATAAAAAAAAAAAAAGAATGTTAGTATAATATTTTTTTTTTTTTCATTTTTATAATAATTTTAAAAAAAAAAATTGAATGAAAACACAATTTTAAAAATAATAAAACAATAAAATTTTTATGATAATGAAATTTTTTTTTCCATCTGCAATTTATAATAATTCTTTTTTTTTCCTTAATAATTTTTTTTTTTTTTTTAATACCGCTACTTACAAATTATTATTTGTATTTAACAAAGAAAAAATATTAAACATAAATGATTAAAAAAAAATCTTTTGTTTATTAAAAAATTATTTTAAAAAAAAAAAAAAAATAAAAAAATAAAAAAAAAATAAAAAAAATAAAATAAAATGTTCTAATGACATTAGCGACGTGTTCTTTTTTTTTTTTTTTGACATGATGTTTGTATGGAGTTTCCATATAATTGTAATAATTGTTTCACAATTTTTTTTTATCCCAAAGCGAAGTGTTAGTGCGGTTGGGGTAATGTTTTTTTAATTTTTTTTTTTAAAAAATATTATTAGTTTTTATATGAAACACACAATTTATGGAACAATGTGTGTGAATAATGGGAAAAAAGTGATGTGGTGAAAATGGGGATGTGTAGTAACTAAGTTTTTTTTTTGTAAGAGATATTTTATTTTTTTATTTTTTTTTATTTTTTTTTTTTTATTTTTTTTTTTTTTATTTATAAATAACACAATTAAAATAAAAAAAAAAAAAATAAAAAAAAAAAAAATAAAAAGATTTTTACATAAACATTTACCTTTTGTTTTTTTATAGAATTCTATTTATAATTTTTCGTTTGCATAAAAATTTGATTATATAAAAAATAAAAAAAATAAAAATTGTTTGAGTGTTTTGTTGCTGTGTTTTATTGAATTTGATTTAAAATTAAAAAATAAAAATAAAAATAAAAAAAAATTATAATAATAATTATTATAATAATTGTTATTTTTAATTGTTGTCGTTTAAAAATAGTTTTATTTATTTATTTTTTTTTGAATATGACGTTTTTATTTATATATTTGAATGAAAATCATGTTAAATATTTAAAAATAAAAAAAAACAAAAAATAAAACAAAAAAAAATTACAACGGAGTGGGCTATCTGAAAAAAAATAGATTTTTATTTTTTTTTATTTTTTTTTATTTTTATTTTTTTAAGACATTTTGACAAATAAAGAAATTAAGTTTTTTTTTAATTTAAAATAATTATTTTTTTTTTTTAATTTTTTTTCATATTCAAAGAAAAAAACAAAGGAAAAAGAAAAGAGAATAAAAAATAAATAAAAAAAATAAAAAAATTTAAAAGGAAAATAATCCATCATCATATTTTTATATAAATATATATTTATAACAATAATTAATTTAGATTGGGATAATTACTTTAATTTTTTATTAATAAAAAAAAAAAAAAAAAAAAAAAAAAAAAAAAAAAAAAAGGAATTTTTCCCCCGTTTTTTTGAAAAAAAAAAAAATTTAAAAAAAGAAAAAAAAATTTTTTTTTTTTTTTTTTTTTTTTTTGATTGATACTTGTAATGTTATTATTAAAAGAAATAAATTTATTGATGAATTATTATTTGATATTACTTTTTATTTTTATTTTTATTTTCAATTTTATTTTATTTTATTTTTTTTAATTTAAAATCCCATTATTATTTTTTCCACACTTTTACCAAAAAAATTTAACCCATTTTAATTATAATTTTTTTTTTTTAAAAAATCTTTATTACTTTGTTCGTAGTCAGCTATGTCATTATATAAACAGTTGGTTTACATTATAATTCGGATTAAAATTAAAATTTTTTATTTATATTTATATTTTTATATTCCCTTAGAAAATTCAACATAACTTTAAAGTGTAGCGAGGGTTTTGGTTTATAAGAAATCTTTTTCAACAATAGCAAATTCTTCACTTTCTTCTTCTCTTTTCTCCAAAATATTGGCACTTTGTTTATTATTACTATTATTATTATTATTAAAAGTTTCAATATAGTTATCATTTAATGATATTTCTAAATTTGATATTTTTTTACCGTCGTATATAACTTCATTATATTCTTCAATATAGTTGGTAATATTAATGTTGTTATTTATATTATTATTCATATTCATATTATTATTGTTATTATTATTATTATTATTATTGTTATTATAATTATTATTATTATTATTATTATTATTATTATTATTATTATTATAATTAATTTCAATGTCAAGGTTTTTTTGAATAAAATGAAAGGAGGATATCCCTATTGGACCCTGTAATATTCTAAAATTATTTTCCAAGTTCAACCTGAAACCATCTTCTACTTTAATTTTAAATTTAATTTTCAAATCTTCTATTGCCTGTTCATCTAGGTAGTTATCAATAAAATCATGAAAAAGAAAATGTTTCATTTTATCTGTGAGTGAGGTAAGATTCTCTCCACCTTTTTCATGATTTGATTCTATTCGTTCGATTAAAGTTTTTGTAAACGATGTCAAATCTTCATCTTTGTTTTGAAGATGTTTCCCAGTAAAAGGTAAATAAAGAAAACCACAACCTTTATTTTAAAAAAAAATAAATCAATTTGATATATTTCGATATAAAAGAGTTTTAATAAATACTTACTTTTCATATTGGTCTTAAGAAATTCATCATTAGCATAGTAAATATCGGAAATACTATTTGTAGTTTTGGAGCATGTATCTAAATCAAGAATGAATAGTGCATTAAAAACAAGAATTGTACCCTTTTTTAATAGATGATTTTCTGTATAAAAAGAGTATTGTTAGTAACAAAATAAAAGGGTTGTTTCTTTGATCTATATTTACTCATTAGTTTTTCTTTATTTTCTAATTCTTTAATAAAATCTTGTATTGGATCTTCGGCTTCAATGGTCTCGGGGCTATCCTCGGAGTAATGATAATTTGGTACCAAAAAGATTTTTTTTTCAGAATCATTTCTTTTTACTTTACTACAAATATACACTATAAGCATTATTTTTGAATCATCCATAGTTATATGATTTTCTAGAAAATGTGTAAATGAAGAAAAGGGAGTATCGTTATTCCAATATTGGTGGCACTTGAAATTGCATTTTTCCTTTAATATTTTTGAAAATTCTTCACAGTTTTTTTTTTGATAATTATTTTCTTCGCCATAAAAAAAGGCTATTTTTTTTATTCCTTTTTCTTGATGATTCTTAAAAAAAATAATTAATATATACATATATATTGTATATGATTAGAAAACAAATACTAACTTTACATTCATTTTGTTCATAGCTAAGTGTTTGGTTTTTTTGTGAAGCATTTAATTCTCTTTTATTATTATTATTATTATTATTATTATTATTATTATTATTATTATTATTATTATTATTATTCATATTCATATTACTTTTATTAATATTATTATGGCTATTATTATTTTTGTTAATTAAAAAAAAATTGATAAAAAATAAAAAAATCAAAATTTTTTTTTTTTTAAATTAAATTAATTTTTTATTTTTTTTTTAAAATTTTTTAAGTTTAGGAAAAAGCCATTGTTTCATTTAAATGGTTATTATTTCCAAATTCATATAATTTATTATTAATATATAAAAATGATATATCTTGGGGAAAAAATTCTTTTTTTATAGTTGGTATTATTTTTTCATCACAATCAAATGCAAACTCTTCTAATAATTCTGGTAAGTATTGAAATGATTCTATGGAAATTATATCGGAGTAGTAGCCAAGTTGAAGAAACGACACATTGCTAGGTATGGTACAAGACTCTATGGGTTTGTCATATTGATTTAATATTACACATTTTAATTTATTCATATTATTTAACCCATTTATCATTATAGCATCTTTAAATATGCCATTGTATATAAATATTTTTAATTTATTATACAGGTATTGGTAAAAAAGCTCATCATTGGCAGTATTGTTACCCTGGATAGATAAAAGTTTTAATTTTTTGAAATTATGTGATGGTTTAAAGTTAAAGTTATCACCAATATATTTAATTCCGATTGCATTTTCAATTATTCCCGACTGCAACCTATCCATATCTGTAACCTCGATTGGGCTGTATCTCTCAATTGGTAAATTCTTTAGTAATTGGAAGTATCTGTTAACTACAGTCTTGAAATCTATTTTTTTATTATATTTCTAAATAAATAAAATAAAATAAGATAAAATTAATAAATAATTTAAAATAAACTAAAATAAAATAATATTTTTACTTACAAAAAGGAAAGGATGCTGTTTTAAAAATTCTATTTTATATCCATTTTTTATACTAATTAGGCATTTTGAAATAAAGTTTTTTAAAATATTTGAATCTATATCTTTTATAGATTCCCTATGGTTAGTGTATAGTTGTTCCGGTAGAATAGGTAGGCCAAGCAACTCCATTGCAAAACATCCAACG
The DNA here is from genome assembly GCF_000190715.1 of Dictyostelium purpureum. NCBI lineage: Eukaryota > Evosea > Eumycetozoa > Dictyosteliales > Dictyosteliaceae > Dictyostelium > Dictyostelium purpureum. Next base: position 8,021 of record NW_003519441.1, on the reverse strand, counting down.
CACCACAAATCAATAGAGGGGTTACACTTGAAATTTTTTTTAAATAAAACTTTAAAAATAATCGGTGGGATGTGGGTTCCTATTATTTTTTTAGTTGGATCTCCAATTTCTCTTGATAACCCGAAATCTATAACTTTTATGACTAATTTACCATTGTTTTTAATATCTAGCATTATATTATTTGAATTTATGTCCATATGAACAATATTACATTCTTTTAAAAAAATTAAAAATTTTAAAACTTTATTTATAATTTTAATTATTTGTGGTTCATTGAATCTATATTGATCATTTTTTATTAGATCACTGATTGATCTGCCTTTGAAAATTCTAAATATATATAGATATATTCTTCATCTATACCATATCCATAATATTTTAATATTGTTTTCATTCTTTTTTCTTTTTTATCATTTTCAATTTGAATTTTATTTAATATTTCAGTTTCAAAATTCCTTTCCTATTTAATAAAAATTAAAATTAGTTTTTGAAAATATTTATTTTTTAATATTTATATTTACATTTATTTTTATTTTTTTTATAGCCACATTTTTGTCACCCACAGCATACCCATTTATAATACCGTTTTTTTTTACTGCTCTTATAATTTTTCCAAAGGCACCCTTATTATAATTTTCTTTTATAATATTCCATTCTTCTTTTATATGCATACAAAAAGATGAGTTTTCAATCATTTTTAATAATTATAGAATTTTTATTAGTTTATTTATAAAATATATAATTGTTTATTTGTATGTAGGAAATAATAATTGGTTGAAAATCTATTTTTAAAAAAAAAAAAAAATACAATAAAAAAAAATAAATAAAATAAAATAAAAAATAAATAAAAAAAAATAAATTGAGTTTTTATTTGTGTGTTTGTGTGATTGTGTGTTTGTGTGTTTAGGTGTTTAGGGTTTGTTTGTGTGTGCTATATTTATTTAAATACAGATAAGGAATTCAATAGATTAAGTTTTTTAAAAAACATAAGTAATTTAAATTTATATAATTTAATTAAATTTAATTTAAATTTAAATTAAAATTTTACAGAAAATAGTATGGAGAGAAAAGATATAAATAGCCATCACATAATTGATTATAGTTATTATATAAAAGTTTAATCATGGAAAGTTTTGTTTCAGAAAATTGGGAAATCCTAAAAGCTCTTAGAGAAAATGTTTTTATTGTAGAAAATAAAAACAATATTTTAATAAATGGTAATAGTTTTAAAAAATGTATCTTAAAAAAGGTAATTATTATAGTAGAAACAAATGTTAGTTGTATAGTTTCTAATATCTTTAAAAATTTTAATAGGTAGAATCAACAAAGGAGGGTATTATTTTAAATGATGTTTTAACAGATTCAAGTAAAATAGTAAAACTATATGGTGTTCAAAAAGATGGTGATTATACATGTCTTTTCATCCAATATATAGAGGGCTCTACTTTGCAAGAGTACATAGAAAGGAACCATCCATTATCAAATGAAACAATAGGAAGTATTACAACAGAGCTATTGCAATTATTAAATTATATTCATTCAAAAGAGGTCATTCATAGGGATCTAAGTCCATCGAATATTATCTACGATGAAAATGAAAAGAAATGGAAATTATTAGACTTTGGTTTATCATTTTATTTTAGTGGAAAAGAGGAAGGATCAAAAAACTATTCTTTAGTTGGCACACCTGGTTTGTTTTCACCAGAAACATTTGGTAGAAAAGCTGGGTCAAGAAAATCTGATGTTTGGCAATTCGGATGTTTGGTCATATTGTTGCTGGGTGGTAAGCTTAAACCAATTCATCCAGATGAAGCTGAGGGCATAAGGGATAAAGATTTAATACCGGATATACCAGAGAATGCACACAAGCTATGCAGAAACTTTATTAAAAAGTGTTTTATATATGACCCATATATAAGATTTGATTCAAATTTTTTAAACAGCCACCCCTTTATTACTGTATGTTTTTTATCATTATACATATATATATATTATAAATTCTAATTCAAAAAATCTTTTGTTATTTAGTATCAAAAAGAAAAAAAAAATTGTTTACAAATATTATCAAGAGATCATAGATTATGGGTAGAGGCAACCCAAAAGAAAAAAGGAATTGAAAATGCAGATAAAACATTTTTTTTTAATGGTGATCAGGAATTAAAAGTAGATACCATACCAGAAGGTACAGTACATTTAATATTCGGTAATGATTTTAATGGAATCATCCCAGATGGAGCAATACCCCAAACTGTTAAAATTGTAGATTTTGGTACAGATGGTAAGAGTATATTTAACCAAATCTTGACCCGTGATAACTTCCCAAGAGGTGTAGAGTCATTAACATTAGGTAACCACTTTGAACATGATATACCTGTCTGGCCAAATAAAATCAAATATCTTTCAGTAGGAACAAAAAGAAATCAAATCAAAGGTTTGTGTTCAAAAATAGAAACACTAAAGTATTATGGAACTCTTAAAGAACCTTTAATCCCAAAGAATATTCCATCCCAAGTATTTAATCTACTCATGCCATTATGTAATGGACCAATTAAAGAAGGAACCATACCCGATAAAGTAAACTTTTTTGCATGGGGCTCCCTCAATGAAGAGGATATAGAAACCTTAATGTACCTCCCCAAATCAATAGATGACCTTCAATTCTTATGCCCCAAAGAAGTATTTGAAAAACTTGAAAAAAAACATATTCCTAAAAATGTTAGTATACTTTTAATCAATGGTAAACTAATTGATCTAGATGGAGAAGATTCACTATTACATAAAAATATAATTTGTTAACCCCTATATATAATTTTTAAACCAAATACAATAAAAATAAAAAACTGATTTTAAAACAAATAAAAATAAAAACATTAAATATTTTATAAATTATACTATTTATTTATTTGTTTTCTTCTTTTTTTTTTTCCTAAAATATAAAAGGTTTAATCTTTAACCCATGATGGGCTATTGTCGTTAAAATCGACCAAGGTTACCAATGAACCCTTTTCTGGATATCTAAATGAACTTGATGATTTTGTTTTTGTATTGGTAACATCAAATTGGAAATAATATTTGTCGGTTTTGGCATATTTGGTTGCAGTGTGAACATAAACACCTTTTGCTTCTTTTCCATACTGTAACTCTAAAGCGATTGGCTTTTTATTTATATATATGGTTCCTTTAACTTGATTGTTTTGATTATCCAAAGCATTGTCATAAAATGTGGCACCATATATACATTTATTTGAATAGATTATGTGACTGCCTGAATGGATGGGTGATGATAAACCAGCTGGACAAACCTCTGAATCAAAATCTTGGGTCCAATAAGTATAACCATCTTTTTTGCTTACAACCGAAGAAATGCCAATGGATTTTAAATCTTTGCTTAACAGATTTGCTCTGTGACCATCGTTGTTACCATCTGCTACACAACCACTGCCTATTGGAAGAGTTTCGCAAATCCAAAAGTTGTTGGTTTCCAGTGGATCGGAATGGGCCTTTACAATATTCTCTGCAATGGAGCTATACTTTTGATTTGGGCCACAACCCTTGAGGAATGATCTAATACGCTTTTCGACCGGTGAACCATCGCAATTATTGTGACTAAAGCATGGAGTTGATGCCATATCTTCGGTATGAGCCAAAGCTGCTTTATCTAAATCTAATCTATAGTATAATGGCTCTTGTGGTTTATAAATACCATTTTCCTTTAATACATTTGGTAATTTTTCTCCACCTTTAAAATAGTTTTTTTTATAACCTTGTGGATCTAATCTAAGAGCATTTACTAAAAAATGATTTGCTCTTTCAATCCAATTTGGTCTATGGCCATTAATTTCTGAACCATAGGAACCTGGTCCTGCTGGTTTGGGTGTTCCTGTTGGTTTGGGTGTTCCTGTTGGTTTTGGTGTTCCTGCTGGTTTAGGTGTTGGTTTAGGTGTTCCTGCTGGCTTAGGTGTTGGTTTAGGTGTTCCTGTTGGTTTAGGTGTTGCTATTGGTTTGGGTGTTATTGTTGGTTTAGGTGTTGGTTTGGTGGCTTTTTATATATTTTATTAATTAATAATTATACAATATACATTTAACTTTTTTTTTTTTTTCATTATTATTAAATATAAACACAAATATAATTTTACTATTTTTATTTACATACCAGTGGGGGGAAATAAAAGATTACCAGCATTTGCATTATCGATGAAAAGTGGTAATAATAAAATTAAAGTTATTAAAAGTTTTTTTACTATATTTTTATGGATCATTTTTATTCCTTATAAAAATTATATTTATAATCTTTATTATTACTATTAAAATAATATTACTATTGCAGTATTGAATTATACTTTTAACAATATTTTTTAATAAAATTCTTAATAGGATTATTTGTATAAATATAAAAAACGAAAGAAATAAAGAACAAAAAAATGATACATTATTTATTAAATTTATAATTTTTTTTTTCATTACAAAATTTTATATTATTATTTTTATTACTATTATTATTGCTATTGTTAATGCTATTGTTGTTGTTGTTGCTGTTGTTATTTTTAATGTTTTTGTTAAATGAAAATATCCCCCAATCAAAAATTGTAAATATAAAAATAGAAAATAATTTAATAAATAAATTATAGATAAATAGATTACTACTAGTACTACAATAAATATCTTTTTTACAACTATACCAAAATAAAACCAAACCAAAATAAACCAAAACAAAAAAAATGATAACAGAGATAAAACGACAATATATTGCTGTTTCCTCTATGGTATTTCCTTTAAAAGTCTGTAACACTTATAGACTTAATTTCTACAATAATTTTTTATTAATTTATAAGCTACCACTGCTAGCAATATGGTTGTAAATTAACTATTGTATAATTATATAATATGATATGTGATATTATTAAAATTATTTTGTTTTTTTTTTTTTTGTTTTTTTTTTATAATAAAACTACTAGTGCTACAATTTTTATTTATTAAATTATTTATTATTTAAAAAATGATAAATATTAATATTTAAACTATTATTATTTTAAAAAAAATATTATTTGTTAGGTTAAAAAAAAATAAAAAAAATAAAAAAAATAAAAATAAAAAAAAAGAAAAAAAGGATAGACACACACACTATTTATCTGTATAAATGTTTAAAAAAAACACAAAAAAAGAAACAAATAACTTCAAAATAGCGACTCCAAAATTATTTTATTTAATTATTTTTTTTTGCAATTAATTTATTTATTTTTTGTGATTCAATTAAATGGGGTGGATTTAAATTAAAAAACACACTTTAAAATAAATATTTATTATTATTATTTATTTTTTTTTGAAACACGAGCACCACACACACACACACACACACACAAACACAAATCTAGCACACTCAAAGATTTTACCAACAAACACCAAAATATTATTTTATAACAGTTAAATTTCATTGATGCCTAATAATTTTTTTTTATTTTATTTTATAAGAAATAATGAAACTGTTATCTTTTATATATTTATTTATTTATTTATTTATTTATTAGATATAATTTATTTTTGAATCCAATTATGGTTTAAAGATGGAAAATCCACTATATATGTATTGTTATATTCCATAAATATTTATATTGGTATTTTATTTTAATGAAAAAAAGCAATTCTTATTTTCTAAGAATATATTTTGTTTATAAAAAATACATACCCAACGAAAAATTAATTATTATTAGTTAAATTATTACTTTTATTTAACTATTGTTATTTTAAACATTTATTTATCAAAATTACTCTTTCAATTTATAAAAAAAGATTATTTATTAATTAAATTGATTTTATTTATTTATTTTTTAGTTTGAAATATAAATTATTTAAACCAAATTAGATTGAATTCAATGAAAGTATGATTTTTGAAAAATTGTAGGAAACAATAATCAGACCAAAGCCCACGCTTCAGATCTACTACTATTTATAAATATGGTAAGTCATTATTATATTAATATTATTACTACTATTATTACTACTATTACTATTACTATTACTATTATTCATAAAATTATTTATCATAATTGCTATTGTGAACAATTATGATTTTATAAAAAAAAAAAATTTAATTAAATTTTTTATTTTATTTTTTTTTTTTTTTTAATTTTTTTTTTAATTTTTTTTTTTAATTTTACTTTATTTTATTTTTTATTATTTTTTACTACTTTACAGATTTAAGATTATTTTTAAAACAAATTAATAAACCAAGAATGAATAGCTCTGAAAGTTTTCAGTTTCCACTGTACTATAATAAAGAGCCGTTCTTCACTATACAGCCAATAATCAATACAAGAAAAATTCAATTGCAAATGTGGCAAGATCTTATTTTAGCATACAGTAGATCAAATAAAATATACGAACTAGATCTTAATGAATCTATTAAGACAAATTTAAATTTATTTAATAACGAAAAAATCAATAGTAACTATTATAATACTTTTTTTTTTTTTTTTTTCATTTAGTTTTATATGTTAATAAATTTTTAATTTCAAATAAAGGAAAACTATCAAGAGATTCATTAAAAATTATTTTTGATGATATTATAGAAAACGGATATGCAGAATGGATTGATAAAGAAAAAAATAGAGTTTTAATAATGTGGAGAAAACCAGAAGAATGGGCTTCATTAATTTATAAATGGGTTTCAGATTGTGGATTTTTAAATACAGTTTTAACAATATGGGAAATTCAAAATGGTGATGACTCAAAAAAACAAGATTTCCATCAATTAAATACAACTATACTATTAAAATCTTTAAAAGTTTTAGAGAAACAATCAAAAGCTCAAACATTTTCTTCTGACGACGAAGGCAATTTAGGTGTAAAATTCTTTTCAATTTAAATTATAATATAAATAAATTTTTGTAGTTTTAAATCAAAAAAAAATAATAAAAAAATAAAAAATAAAACAAATAAATAATAAATAATAAAATAATGTAAACCCATTATTTAGAATAATATATAAAATAACTATTTATTTTGTGTTATTTTTAAAAAAAAGAAAATTATGTACAAAAGTATTTTATTATTACTTTATTATTTTTTATTATGAAGGAAAAACATTAAAAAAATGATAAACTTCGTCTTTATCAAACATTGCGACGTGGGTCTCGCAAACTGAACATTTTACAGGTTGGTATACCTCGTCCTCATCTTCATCGGAACTTGAATCATCATTGTTAGTATTATTGTTATTGTTATTGTTATTATTATTAATTTCTTCAGAATCATCAGAGTCATCGGAATCGGTGTCATCTGTATTTTCATAAATATCTGTTCCTTCCTTTTCTTCTTTTTCATCCAAATGTGTATTCTCCAATTTATTTCTTATACCTTGATTCCTTTTTTTTTTTCTATAATTATTATTTTTATTGTTTTTATTATTTTTACTTGTTTGTTTTATTTTATTATCTCTTTTATCATTGTAAATTATATTTTGACCTTTATCTACTATACAATTGTTTACTGAAATAGCTCTATATTGATTTTTATAAGTTGAATGTCTTTGACACTCTACACATAATAATGTAAAGCAACATGGACAACTTAGATATGCATCACTTTTTTTACCTGATGATTTGTAATTTTTGGTTACCCATTTTTCATTTTCATCATCTTCATTTTCATCAAAGTATAATTGATTCCTATCCTGCTCTGTGAATGCATCTATATATAAAATTTTTAAAAAAATTAGTAAAATAATCATCCTTATATACAAATTTAATAAACTAAATACTTACTATTTATATCTTGTTCTCTATCATCATCTTCAATCTCATAATCACTATACTCCTCATCTCCATCCATATTTAATATATTTTTATTAAAATAAGAAAAAAAATAGTGATTTTAATTTAAATAAAAAAAAAAATTAAAAAAAAAAAAAATTAAAAAATTCAAAAAATTCAAAAATTATATAAAGCTGAAAATTTATCAATTTTGTTGATGAATATTACCAAACAAATATCAAATGTAATAAAACGTTTTATTTATTTATTTAA